>NC_092351.1:24096724-24278510 GCF_963676685.1 Mytilus edulis | reverse complement strand
GAACAAATGATATTTATGTTATTGTCATTGGTCATGTGCTCTCAAATTGACAGCTTGTTTCCCTGTCCCTCTCTTAAATGCTGTATATGTTTTATTTTTGTTTATACTTTTATATATATGTGTCTTTCTATGTTGGCTCCTAAAGCATGTTAATGCACCTGTCCCAAGTAAGAAACCTGTTGTTCAGTGATTGTAGTTTGTTGATGTATATAGATATAAAATGTGGTTTGAATGCAAATGAGACAACTCTCAATCCAAGTCACAATTTATAAAAGTAAACCATTTTAGGTCAAAGCATGGTCACCATTAAGGAGCCTTGGCTCACATCGAGCACTAATCTAAAAAGGCCCAATAAATTACTTGTGTAAAACCATTCAAACGGGAAAACCAACGGTCTTATCTTATCTAAAGGTTGTTCATAACTGGCTTCTAGATTTTTATATAGATTATATTAGACAGTTGTTTTTCCTGTTTGAATTATTTTACACTAGTCATTTTGTGTCCTTTAGCTTGGTGTGAGCCAAGGCTCTGTGTTTGTAAGGCCTTAATTTGACTTAAAATGTTTTGTGCTGTAAGGCCTTAATTTGACTTAAAATGGTTTACTTTTTAAAAATTGTGACTTGAATGGAGAGTGGTCTCTATAGCATTCATACCTCATCTTCTTATATCTTAACTAAAAAGATTATCTTCACAAAAATATCCCAAAAAGGGGTTACTATTCATGACCCCTCATTCATCACAACAGATAATTTCTAATTTACATTCAGAATTCAATAACAATTTACCTCAATGCTGTTAACAGCGTCCAAATATGACACAACTGATTATTTCAAAAAGTCAGACTCTTCATCCATTTTTAATGAAAAGAATAAGATTTTCAGCTTGATAAAAAAAAGTTTATTTAATAAACGACTGATTAACATCATTAATTATGCTGGTTTCAAGCGCTTTTCTCTGTGTGAACTTATCTTTTTGTAGCTAAATCTAAAGGATAATTGGTAAATTTCAATTTTTAATGTTAGGGAAATAAGATTAAATTGTCTATAAACAGTTGCTGTGATAAATATAATTAAAACATTCAAAATATAGGGAAAATTATAATGACTCTTTCACGCATAATATCATAATTCAGGGATTTTTTCAAAGAAATTCATAACTAAAACAAACCCTGTGCCAATTAAGATGTAATTCATTCAGGAATATACACAATAAAGCAAATATAATTGTATTACAAATAAAACAATAAAGTCAAGACTAAGAGATTTAAACATTGTCTAAATAATAAGTTTTTCAAACTTATTCACACATCTAATAAGTGATAATATTTCAACTCTTTCTTTTGGAATTTAAATTAGAAAATAAATGGTTTTCCATTCTTTCTTTATCTTTTGGGACTTACATGTAAACCAGATGCAAAATTTGATTGCAAATCTATGTGAAAGAAAACTCATATTTGGCATCTACCAATTGCAGAACCTTTTTAGTTGATGCTGATATGGACCTGAATTTAGTAAAGTTCACTATTTAGTTGGTTCTGTACACAAGAAAAAATAGTGAAGATAATTATGATCAAGACATTTTATCACACAAACATCTGCAAGCATGATCATAAACTCTTTCTAAACAACTTAAATTTATCATTTTTATACTGCCAAAATTTAATTCCTATTATTGTTGTTTGAATTTTAGTTCTCTTGAAATTAAAAATTTTAATTTCTATAGGGTCATACAAGTATTGTGGAATAGAAAGGTTGACTTTTGATTGACCTATGAATGTTTTTAATAAATGCAGCTTTTGATTGTAAAAATGAGACAGTAAACTTTCTTTACATATTTTTAACCTTTTGTTTCTACTAATTGACAATAAGATTTCAACATGATCTAAAATGATGTTAACAATTTGGCTGTGCTAGTAAGTTTTTTTTTTTGTGTTTTTTATAATTTCAAACATTTTATGTTTGTTTTCTTTTCAAGCTCTTAGTCTCAAGCAAGCATGGAACATTCATAACTTCATAATATTCATCTCAAAATTTCAAGTTTTCAATTATCCTTGCTCCTGCAAAGGTCTTACAAATTAACAATTGTGTTATACATTAAATATATTCAGATAAGTTTAACATTTTACTTGAAACCTATTTACAACAGAAAAATTACAGTTCAGTTTATCTCAAAATTTTACATGTGCTAATAACTGAATCAATCACATCCCTAAAATAATTACAGTAAAAATAGAATTACTTCTTCTAAATTACCATTTTAAAACATTCATAGTTTTTAACCAAACCTGTATATATATAATCACATTCACTTCATATTGAAGTAAATTTTTTTATTAAATTCTGACCAACAGCCATTCTTATGCCAAATTACTTATATGAAAGTATAGATTATAAAGATTACAAATAGCAACTAAAAAAATCATCAAAGAGTCTTATTATTTTATAAACCAGGAGTTGATTTCACAAAAAAAAACTTACGACTAAGATTGATTGTAACTATACTGGTTTGTTTAATGACTTAAGACCAATCTTAGTCGTGTAAGTTTTTTTGTGAAACTTACTCCTGACTTGTGTTTTCTACAAAGAGACTCATCAGCGACCCTCCAATCAAAAAAATTAAATGGCCAAAAGAACAAAAACCAATATTTTCTGAGAATTTTAAAATATTTTCATGTTCAATTACAACTAATTGATTAAATGATCAAAACAGTCTCTTCCTTTGTGGAAAGGAAAGACGAAAGAATACCATAACAAGTGCCTTCTACAATATTGAATGGACTTTTTAAACCTGGATAACAGTTTAAAAAACAAGAGATCTATAGGATAAGTTTAATGCATCTAAGAGTACAATCATACTTCACATTCAACACATTCAAGACATCACAGGCTTTATGAATAACAATCATCTCTTTTTAATATGAAAACATATGGGTAAAAATATGGATTCTTCTTTTGAAATTCAGTTTTCTATAAATGTGATTGTTTTTCTATTAAGAAAACTCAGTTAGCTACTCAATTTGAGTTTTAATCCCTATTAAATCTTACAAATGTTTATATATTACTTATAAAGTAGAGCATTAATAAAGTTTGTTCTGTGTTTTTATACCAAACAGTGAAAATGTGTTTATTTTCACAAATCTACTTCCCTTCTTGCCACAGATTTCTTATGCAATTTAAAGTGCACTTTTGTCATACATGCAAAATTTACAAACTTATTAATATCTATAACAATTATAATGAAGTTTATATGGGAGAAGAAAATCTGATGAAGTTTTTTCATTCCTAAAACAGACCCTCTTAATTAATTCATAATCATTTCAATTAAAAAATTATCTTACATTTGGTCCAATAAAATCTTAATTTACTGATTAGACCATTTTTTGATTGTTTTCAAATTTTAGTCCTTTGCAAACTATGCAAGGCCACAATTAAAAATATTTTAGTTTGCCAAAACCCTACCCAAAAGTAGCGACAGTGGGTAGGTAGGTAGGTAGACAATTTCTTTTTTATTTTGAACCAGATGCTCCGCAGGGCGCAGCTATATACGATCGCAGAGGTTGAACCCTGAACAGTTGGGGCAAGTATGGACACAACATTTAAGCTGGATTCAGCTCTAAATTTGGATTGTGATTAAATAGTTGACACAGCATAGGTTTCTGACACAGAATGAATGTGGTCTAATGAACTTAAATATTTTTTTTGCCTTTGAGCAATTCACTATGCTGTTGAATATTAATCCTCTCAAAAAAATGTTTGAAGAAATTTTCTTTTTATTTATGAAATCTGAAATGAGAAAAATTTAACCCCCCCCCCCCCCCCCCCCATTTTTTTTTCACATCCCCCTTTCCCTTTTTCCAAAACTGATCTCAATTCAAATTCCTAATGGAGTTTGCAACAATAACTACTCATTTAAATACATCATAAAATGTAAAATAAAGTGCTTGTTATCACTGAATGGTTAAGATTGTTTTAATTTATCAGTTGGTAGTAAAAGTGAATATACATTGTATATTGTATAAAACAATGATTTAAGTTGATTCAACTACTATTCTGGACAAAGAAAGATAACTCCAATTGAAAATTTCTTGCATATATTGTGCAATTAGATATTTCTTGCTATTGTGCAATACTGTGCAATTGAAAATATTTGCTATTGCACAATACTGTACAATTGAAGATTTCTTGCTATTGCGCAATACTGTGCAATTGAAAATTGCTTGCTATTGCACAATACTGTGCAATTGAAGATTTCTTGCTATTGCTGAATACTGTGCAATTGAAAATTTCTTGCTATTGCACAATACTTAATATAATAATTTTGGATCATGATTTTGGACAACTTGAAAACTGGGCCCATAATCAAAAATTTAAGTATATGTTTAGATTCAGCATATCAAAAAAGCCCAAGAATTCAATTTTTGTTAACATTAAACTTAGTTTAATTTTGGACCCTTTGGACTTTAATGTAGACCAATTTGAAAACGGGACCAAAAATTAAGAATCTACATACACAGTTAGATTTGGCATATCAAAGAACCCCAATTATTCAATTTTTGATGAAACCAAACAAAGTTTAATTTTGGACCCCGATTTGGACCAACTTGAAAACTGGGCCAATAATCAAAATTCTATGTACATTTTTAGATTCAGCATATCAAAGAACCCCAAGGATTCAATTTTTGTTAAAATCAAACTAAGTTTAATTTTGGACCCTTTGGACCTTAATGTAGACCAATTTGAAAACGGGACCAAAAATTAAGAATCTACATACAAAGATAGATTCGGAATATCAAAGAACCCCAATTATTCAATTTTTGATGAAATCAAACGAAGTTCAATTTTTAGACCCTTTGAGCCCCTTATTCCTAAACTGTTTGGACCAAACCTTCCAAAATTAAACCCAACCTTCCTATTATGGTCATAAACCTTGTGTTTAAATTTCATTGATTTCTATTTACTTATACTAAAGTTATGGTGTGAAAACCAAGAATAATGCTTATTTGGGCCCTTTTTTGGCCCCTACTTCATAAACTGTTGGGACCAAAATTCCAAAAATCAATCCCAACCTTCCTTTTGTGGTCATAAACCTTGTGTCAAAATTTCATAGATTTCAATTTACTTAAACTAAAGTTATAGTGCGAAAACCAAGAAAATGCTTATTTGGGACCTTTTTGGCCCCTAATTCCTAAAATGTTGGGACCAAAACTCCCAAAATCAATCCCAACCTTCCTTTTGTGGTCATAAACCTTGTGTCAAAATTTCATAGATTTCTATTCACTTTTACTTAAGTTAGAGTGCAAAAACTAAAAGTATTCGGACGACGACGCCAACGTGATAGTAATATACGACGAAAAATTAAAATTTTTGCGGTTGTATAAAAAGAGAAATGGAATTGTCGGATGTTATTTGTCATACAGATCAGATTAAACAAAAACTTTTTCTAATCAAGGCAATAAAAGTTTTTGAGTAGGTAGGGTAGGGTTAGGGCAAACAAACATATTTTTTATGGCCCAATTGAAAAACATTCAGACACTAGATAAGCTTCACTAAATTTTGTAAAATTAACTATATTTGAAATCTACAAATATAATTGATGCCTTAGTTCAAATAAAGAAGTTTGACAGAAAACAAAAGTAACAAACCCATCCAATTTCTAAATTTTAGTTGAAATACATTGTTGCCATTACGACCAAATGTCAATTCATACCCTACTTTATATGCACTGCCTGTCTGATCCTTTAACAGGTTTAATCTGTATTCTCAGAATGTAAAACTTACATTGTTTCTCTATGGACCTTATCACATCCTTTAAATTAGGACTCAAAAAAAGAGAAAACATTAAAAAATGTTGAAATAAATCTATAATAAAGACAAGGAAAGCAGTCAAAAGCCATGAACAATTTGTCTAGTAATCCAATATTACATGTAGTCATAGATATTTTGTGCAAACAATTTTAATGTTAGTCTGTGGAGATCCATGTAATGTAATTTTCTAACAAAAACAATTCTAAACTTCAATAAAACAGTAATCGTACAAGCAATCATAAGTCTCTAGTGACAAAATGTTATTTGATCACATGAGATAAGTAGGTATAACATACAATGAGGTGATATTATGGAGGGCAAGACCAGAGTTATAGGTTAATACTACTTTGTCATGTTAGTTACCTCCCTTATTTTGTAATTCTGCTTCCTGTGCAAAGAAGTTTCTTTTCATGACTTCATACAAATTCCTCTACATAAACCTTTTAAATCTTTTTAGGAAATTTCAGAGATAGGATCTGAATTTTTGTGCAATGTCATAAAGATTAACAACTTGAAAAGAAAACTGAGAAACTATGTGTACAATATCAATGTTTATCAAAAACACTTTATACACACTATCTTGACATGTTATATAATTTGTCTTCTGATAATTTTTTGTCAACATTTTACATTTTGCATTTTTGAAGTTCATACCAAGGTCCATCAATGGCATCGAATGTCATTTGGTCAAAATTAGATAGTATATTTTTTAGTTTTCTTTGGCTTGTTAATTCACCAACGTAAAAATGAGTATGATACAAGAATTAACCACAATTTTTCACACTTCAATAACATTTAATCATTTAATTTAAAATCAAAGCTTTCAGAAAATTTTAGTATAACTAAGGTATAATAATGTATTTTGCATGTAACATTATTGAATATACATGTATATTATAAGGAAGATGGGTCATGTTTTTATGCAAAAGATCTCAAATTTCTTTGTGGCTGACTATACATAGAGCACATGTCTCCAGGGAATAAACAGAGAAAAAAACACAATTTTTGGGGCAAGGTCAATGCCCTGTATTGTTTCTCTGCATGTATGAATTAAACAGTGTTTTAAAATAATATTTAAATCTTCACTTATTTGATGTTGTTTCATGGATACTTCCAACAATTGTTTTCAGTGCATAGATTTTCAATGTTTATTTCGGCAATGTAGAGAATTTTACAAAAACAATTTATTCAAAGACCAAGTTGACCTCTTAAAGATTCCGTCTTCCTTAACATGAAAACAGAAATTATAAAGAAAAAAATCTTCCAGATTACATCATTAATACCTTTGTACATGTAACAACTTTAGGAGTCGTTTATATGTACATTGCCAAAAAAATAATTGAATCATATAAAAATCTTTAGGGCTGTTCCAGAATTAAACTCATGGGGGACATGAGAGGCACAATTTTTAAGACCCAAACGACTCATTATATTAAATTTTCTTTAATTTTTTTCATTTTCTAAGGAAAATGCAACCACCCACAATATGAGTGTCTCCCATCTCCAACCAAAACCAATTATGGAACAGCCCATTTATTTATATCTGTACAGGATGATTGGTAACTATTCTGACAAATGGTTGATTTATAACAATGATGTCTTCCATAGTATTGGTGTTACCCTTCTCCTTGCCCTCCAGCATAACAATATCACATATGAGTTTCATCATCAACATAAATAACAAAAGGACGTAGATTTGTTAAAATGTCTATAACACATGAATATTAGCTGAGTAAATTCTCTGTCGCTCTTTCTATATCCCAATTATGTGATGATAGTGCTACTCTAGCCTTGCCCTGAAAAACATCAGAAAATTTATTATTTTAATATATGATATAAAGCAAATTTTTGTTTAAGTTAGTGAATACATATGAATTCAATAGGTTCATTCTGTTCTTCAATGCTTTCTTTTCACACTATTTACACAATATTAAATTGTAGTTTTAAATCTTGTATTTCCACTTAATCATTCTAAATTTGATGTGAAACAACTAAGGAAAGCCCCAACCAACTACCAATTTTAAAATGATAGACATTTTAAATCCTTTAACCCCTATGTTCCATTTTAGCAATAGTGGCTATGTAACTTGGAAATAAAATACAAAAATTATACTATATACTCTGAAACTCATTTTAGTTTATTTAAATTGATTCAACAGAATCATAGGACAATAAGATTGTCATTTTAATGTTATAATTAACATTGACATTAAAGCGGGAGGTTTGGCATGCCACAAAACCAGGTTCAACCCACCATTTTTAACTTAAAATGCCCTGTACCAAGTCAGGGAAATGGCCATTGTTATATTAAAGTTCCTTTCTGTGTGTTACATTTTAATGTTGTGTTTCTGTTGTGTTGTAGTACTCCTATATTTGATTTCCCTCAGTTTAAGTTTGTACTTCAGATTTGTTTTTTCTCTATCGATTTATGAATTTCAAACAGCAGTATGCCTTTATTTGTAGGACAAGATTTTTTAAAGTAACCTTGATGAACAAATTGTGAAACATTTTTTAAAGGGCTTTAACTCATTAAAGGGACAATTGATAATATTGATCATATAAACTTATTTGTAAATCTTACTTTTCTGAACATTTTTTATGTTAACAGTTAATGTTTATTTTTAAATTATATTAAAAATAATAACGAAAAACTGCAAAATTTCCTTAAAATAACTATTTAGTGGCAGCAATCCAACAATGGATTGATAGATTCATCTGAAAATGTCAGGGCTGATAGAACTTCACCTAATGAACATTTTTACCTCACATCAGATTTGCTCTCAATGCTTCAGTGTTTGAGATATAAGCCAAAAACAGCATTTTACCACAATGTTCAATTTTTAGCCATGACAGCCATGTTTTTTTATGAAACAGAAAATAAAACACAAACTTTATTCTAAATAAATAGGTTCAGTTGTTTCAAAGGAAAAGATGTTTGAAACAGCTTTCACTGGATGGACAACGATGGATGCCAAGTGATGGCTAAAGCTCACAGTTTCTTGTGAACGGTAAACTAAAAACAATGATGAAGGGTTTGACATATGATCTGATTGTCTGTCTGTTGTTGAAGACAGTGTGTTGCCCTCTAGATGTCTTTTGGTAATAACAGTATTTGTTGGCGAGTCCCAACATTTATTTCAATTGTAACAAAAGGCAGAGATATTTTTTGAACAGAATCTTAAATGCAAATAAAGAAACAAGTAACATCATTTTCTACATAGTACTTACCTCATCAAATCCCATTCCCATTACTTGTGTAATTTTATTTTCTAAATCCAATTCTCTATGGGGACCTACAAAACATAATTCATAGCCTATAACATCAGTTTGTTTTGTTTATCTTAATCATGTTTTAACAATGTTTTAAAATATGTTTCTGTCTTATATCATGTTTGTTTGTTCTTCTTCTTTAGATATTTTTTCTGTTTATATCGCTCTCTTTTATTATTGAAAATAGTGATGTTCTGATTATAGATTATAATGGCAAATTGGGAAAATCCAACCAAAAAGCAATTGTACAATTCTATAATCAAATGTAATCCCTTCTAAATAAATACTTTGAAGGTTGGACCTCTCTTTAAATTGTTGTTCAAGTTTCTGTGGAAATGAAATGTGCTATAATGAATAATCTTATCTGGATTGTAAACAGACAATATAATAGGGTTTTAAATCCTACATATGTATCATATTGGGCGAAGCATGTGTAAAGTTCCATATTAACTTTACATCTTAACCTCAAAACAACAGCTTTTTAAGTGTCAAATAACTCATAATAAGCTTCTCAGATCAAAATGTAAGACATGGTGAGTCATTGGTAACTGTTTTTGAAGCAGGATTATTTTAGATACATGTACATCAATTTATAATTATTTATTAAATTATTAATTTACAGGATCGAAAAATCATATTATCAGAGTATTGTCTTCATGGTTAATAAATTTAATTTGTCAATATTTAAACTTTGAAATGCTTATATAGTTTAGAAGTGTTTAAATATATCTTATATGAAACTTAAAATATCTATATGTTATCAAAATCTTATCAAAGTATCAAGGAAATGAAACTTTATAAAATTAAGTTTTAAAAAAAAATCAATACAAAGGGGATACAGATTACAACCCTGTAATCTAGTAATCTCATAGGCAGATCCAGGGGGGGCCTGGGGGCCCGGGCCCCACCTTTCGTGGGAAAAATTTGGTTGATTATATAGGGAATCACTGAAGCATGACTGGAGCGGCCCCCCCCTTAGGTCAGTCAGCGGGCCCCCCCTTAGACAAAGTTCTGGATCCGCCACTGAATCTGGTAGCAAGATATATTGATATACAAGAACAATGACTTTATTTCCAATAGATATATATATGTATATACAAACCACCAGCATATATATTTGTCCAATGTCTGGCTGTTTTTATAAAAATTTCTTGACAATCTTTATATTGTTTGGCTACAACTGCATCCTGTGGATCATCGGGTTCTGCTGCAGCTAACAAAGCTTGTAATGATAATAAAACTGTTCTTAATGTCATAGCAGCAGCCCTGCAAAAAATATTTCAGAATACAATTTAGAGCTTAAATTTTGATATACATTTTAGAAAAGAATAAGAAGATGTGTTTATGTGACACGTGCAGCTTGTCATCTGTGGTTTCAACATGGTCAAATCTGACTTGTGGCTTTGGGACGAGTTATCTCATTTGAAAGGACTTATGATTTTTTTTTTATTTATTAAAACCAGAATCATATTACTTCAGAACTGTGTAGAAGGCATAAAGATGACTTGAGTTAATTTTTAAACGTGACCTGAGGGGATATCCTACTGGAGGTCCCTTGCTCACACTAACAAATCTCTATTTTCTGTGAGTTGCAAAATTTGGTAAATAAACGTGGAAGATCGTTTGCATATAACGTTATATGCGGACATTACTCAAGGACTTCAAGTGAAACTGGCCAAATTTGTACTTCATTTGAGTTTTGTGGTAATAAGCATTGTATATATAATTTTATAACATTCAGTTCAGTCAAACTAAAGTTAGGGACTGAAATTAAAAATTCATCAATTTTTCCATTTGTAAATGGGTACAACTCTAGAACAGTAAAAGTGATGCCACCGAAATTCAAACTTAATCTGTGTTTTGTATAAATAAGCATTGAGTTTAAGTTTCATTACATTTGGTTGAGGCAAACTTAAGTTAGAGAAAGGAACTGAAATATTCCGCATTTTTTTTCATTTGTAAAGGGGCATAACTCTAGACAGTATAAGCTTTGTGTATAATTTTGAACTTTCATAACATTTGGTTGAGGCAATTTAAAGTTGGAAAACGTAAGCCAATTTAGGATGTTGGTAAGTTCAAACAGTCCGACAAGGGTGAAACTTTAAGCCCTCTCTGCTACGGCAGGGGCATAAAAAGATCGAATTTGGCATTCAATTTCAAAAGTTCACAAACGACTTAATGCACATTTTCAGTTACTTTCAATTTTTTTATTAATACAACAGGTCTTTTAATCACAAAAACTCACCACTGATCTTTTAAAATATCTAAACAAATAGCTCCTGTGACAGAACTAATATTTGGGTGCCATATTCTTGTAGTAAATTTTACCTGTAAAAAAGATTTGTTTACCATTAATATACTCAACCACAAAAGAGACTTCAGGCCATTAGTTTTCTCATTAGAATTCAATTGTTAAATTTTTGCCAAATAATGGTATGGGTTTTGCTCATTGTTGCAGGCCATACAGTGTCCTATGTTAGTTACAGGGAATAAATTTAAACTTTTTTCTCTATGGGCTAGCTTGGACAATATTCCCCAGCCTAAAATCTCTCAAATAATAAAATTTCAGGTACATGTTATTGTACAAGTTTATTGTAAATTTATAAATAAGAAATCAAGAGGAACATGTTTTCAGTTTTATGGTTAATAAATGAGAGTCAACATCTTCCTAGGTTTATATCTTTAATAATAAGGATGACTGATACCTGAAATGCATATATACACAGTACATTACAGTGCTCTAGCTAGAAATCAAAAGGGGCAGGGTGCCAGTGGAGGGCAGGGCACTTTTTATGATAAGAAAAGGCACTGCTCATTTATTTGTCTACGTTTCTGTGTGTATCACGAGGTAATGAATCTCTTTTTTTTTTTTACTGTATATGTTGTTTTTTTTAAATAAAGATGCTTTTCAACTATAGTCTTTATTTCAATGTTTGTGTAGTTATGAATGATATAGTACATCTTCATCAACATATTATGTTTTTACAGTTTAACTTCACTCTACCCATTATCAAAAGAATATGTGTTTTATGTTTTATCTACATAGGAATTATAGCTTTTAATACATCATAAGATGTGAAACTGAGAGCATTACTAATTTAACAATGTTTAGAACATGGATTGCTAAAAGTATAATTATTAAGTAGAAATTGCAATATATATTTTTTAATATGTTCAAAGACAGTTAATATCTTTAAGGTAACATTATTATGTTATTATATATTCAATTGGTAATTTATTCCTTTTTTGATACTAGATAATATTTTTAGAGCACAAATTTGTAATAAGCTAAAACAGGGGAAGTAACTCCAAAATCAATTTCCACCACGTTTGGGTTAATTAAAAACTGTGCTTGTCGCTAACAAGTTGAGATGGAAGGCATTTCTGTAAAGGCATAGTTTTATTTTGATGACTTAAATTCAATTCTAAAGCCATGAAAGTCTTCATTTATATACGCTCTTCCATTGTGACTTGGAGATCGAAAATAAGAAAATAACGACCCAAGCTAAACACACCACACTCGCTGACACATTCATCAAAAGTATGACAAAAAGATACATTGTCCTAATTAAATTACCTAGTTATTAACACCTTTGAAGTCTTTATCATTGTAATTGATTGTAATGACATGATTAACCTGGGGGCAATCACACAGGTCATATATGTAATTAACTTGGAGATCAGAAATCGATGAAACAAAATTTTACCAAAACGGCACAAGATAATTTTGGAAAAAGACGTCAGGGCAGAAGGGCGCGGATGAAGGCACCCAGGGAGCGGCTGAGGGCACCCAGGGCGCGGCGCCCTTCTATTTTGGGCTAGCGAGACCACTGCATTAGTATATGATTAGTTAGTTAATTTGATATTTTTTTTTACATGTAACTCTGTTATAAAATGTTTAACAATGGAGGTTACTCAGGTATACATTTTTATCCCTAGGACTAATTGGTATTTAAAGTATTCATGTAAATTGCAAAAGAAAACCTGAGCAATGATATCTTATTAATGTTCAGCTTTTATTACACATCAAAAATGAGCATTGTTTTTGGCATAGTAAATGATAAAATACATAGTGTCCAAGTCAATATTTCAGCTTACCTTAGGAGGATTAAATGGATATGTTTCTGGAATTTTAATTTCTAGTTTGAATGTTCCTCCAGCATATGGTGTGTCGGGAGGTCCTGCTATCGTCCCTTCTAACTCATTATACATATCATTTTTCAGTGATACTTTTATCTTACAGCGTTCCACCTGGATTATAAAAGATAAACGCATTTAGTTATACATGTATGTTAGATATTTGTAAGAAGGTAAAATCTACTCATTATCACTTTCCACTTGTATGTTATTTTTGTTAAACTTAAATAAATGAAGAATATATCCATAGGACAGATGTCTAGGGCTTGTAAATATACAACAAATTACATTTTTTTCATTTATAAAGGGACATGAACAGTGCAAGTGATGCCACTCAAATTTGAACATGACCAGTGTTTGGTGGTAAAAACCAATGTGTTTAAGTTTCAAAATATTTGTTTGAGTCTAGGTAAAGTAACTTTCACTGTAAGAGTGCAGAAACACAACAGGTAAACTTATTTAATCCTTAGAACATGTTGAATATCTTATTCTAAAAGGTTGCCAAATGCAATTCAACACTGTAATAAGATCTAGATCTTTTTCAACTGATTTTAAGTATTTGTTTTTATGTTGCACTGTTACATTGTACATTACTTTTCCAGGTTAATTGAGGGTTGCATTGGCACCTTTTTAACCATGCAACATTCTTTATATGCCTGATAAACATGTTTCAAAAGACTGTCAGTAGCCTGTAATTGAGTAGTTATTGTTTTTTGTTTTCTCATTTGTTTTCCCTTTAGTTTTATTTGTTAAGTTTGTTCTGTGTTGTGCAGTTACATTGCTGTCCTGGGTTAGAGAAGGATTGGCACCTCCAAACATGTTTAACCCTGCCAAATTCTATATGTGGCTTACTGTAGTTTAGTGGTTGTCATTGTTTCATGTCTGTCAGGAGTAGTTCAAATGATAAAAGACTGTTTACAACAACAGCATTTTTTATTTGTCAATCAAAACATCCCATGCACCCAGAGGCGCAGAACAATTAGTTTAACTGTAAAGTTTGCCAGAATAAAGTCTGTACTTCAAATTGTTTGTATATAGCTAGGACATGTAGGACATTGGGATTTTTCATTTATTTACATGCAAGTTTCTTTTATCATGTTTCTGTATGGGAAATAGATGCATAAGCTTTTTACACCTGTTCAGAGTTTAACCTTGATAGCTTGCACTAATCATGCTAATCACGTAACTTTTATTTTTTTACTTATCATGCTTATTCATAATGCATGCTGTTTTGTTTAAAATGAATATCAAATTATGTGTGAAAGTTAACTTTTAAATAAACCTCTATACTATAAATTAAGTGACATGATACAGAATACAAAATAAAATGTGTATATTCATTGGTATTGGGGTAGTCAGACCCAGAGTGAGCATAAATCAAGGTGAACCGTCCCAGATTCTACAAAGCAAGTCACACACAAAATAAGCCTGTACAGGTGATTATTGGAACATTCCTTATTGCAGTCAACTCAATTTCCCCATATTGGTTTCTGCCTTGGTGAGGAAGATTAGTTTATTGTAACTAACTGAGTTTACCCTCTTTAAATAAAGAATTTATTATTATTATTATTATTATCAATCTACATGTTATAAGTCATTTAGGGCCTTTTCTAGCGGACTATGCAGTGTGGGTTTGCTCATTGTTGTAGGCTGTATGGTGACCTTAATAGTTGTTAATTTCTGTGTCATTTTGGTCTCTTGTGGAGAGTTGTCTCATTGGCAATCATACCACATCTTCTTTTTAAAGTTGAGTATGAAATAATTATGCTTATTAAACTGGGAATAATACTAAATAGTGATGTAGAAATTTTGCCATCAGACCAAAATTCACAACTTTTAGCATCAATGGCAATGACAAGAGTGATCTGAGCTATTAACCATGAATTTGGGGATGTTACCCATCAATCAGGAAATTAGGTAACTAGGAATAGTCTCCTTCAGGTTGTCCTGTTAAAATGTCTTGGTCATAACTCATATTCACTTCTGTCCTGATAAGGAAATGATAAGTCCATGATGAAATCAGTAAATATATGGTTCTAGATTGAAACCATTTCATGATAAAGATTGGCTTTTGGAGTCGGTGTGATCATGAAATAAATCTGCTGTTTATAGATGGAATATATCTCAAAGAACATAGCAGTCTGTACCTCTTCACTTTTAACCACTTCTTTGAATTCTCTTTGTATTCGAGCAGCAGCAATATTGGCCATATTTACAAGACAAAATGTTACATCAATCACAAGTTAAGGGCAAAATAAATCAATAGAATTAATTTTTAAACGGGATGAGTAACACTTTCAATGTTTTTTTCAACAGTGCTTGTTCCGGAAGTGAGCACATGGAAAGTTGCGCATTAAATACAAAACTGAACTTTTTACTTTAATCACGGAAATTTTTGAATTAAATATATTTGCGATAAAATAAGATAGAATTATATATAATTCCGCTAATGTTTCATTGAAGTTAACTATTTTCTACGTTTCGTTGAAATATATTAGGTCATATAAGGTCAATCTTAGGGTCAAGTTGTCTTAATCATGTTCACGCTTTACAGTAACATCCGTTACAACCAAGCGTAGAAATGAAAATACTCACATGCATCCTGAGGCCAAACGTGTTTAATGTTGGGTATTCGTAAACAAATTTCTGAATCAAAAAGCTTGACAGACTTCGGAAGAATGCCTAACATTAAGGTTTTTAGTGGAAGTTCTCATGTTGATCTTGCACAGAAAATTTGCGATCGTCTTGGAATAGAACAAGGCAAAGTTGTTACCAAAAAATTTAGCAACGGTGAATGCAGGTGATCATGAGTGATTTTATCATTATTTTGTATCCATGCCCATGGGGCACCAACAGACTATTTGACCTGAATAGTGACACTCGTTGAAAATTAGGTTTTAGAGTTGATATTTCTTATGTGAGACAGCTGTTACACATGATGAGATTTGAAAGTTGGTTTTTAATTTGCATGTTTAAAAAAATTACTAGGCATTTCCAATGATTTTCTCATTATAAATGTGAGTAAAATTATGTGGGATCATGGCTTAGACATAGGTTTCTGGTCGCCCTTGGTCTATTCTCATCAAGTTCTTTCGACCATATTCTGTTTCTGATTCTGTTAACGTAGTTCTGCCAATCAAGGCACACCTCCATTCACATAGAGGAAAATGTCAATACACAATATATCACATTATTGCATAGCAATATAATATTTCCCACAGAAAGTATCCAAAAGTTAGCGTGCAATAAATTCCAATATTGCACTAGAGTAATAAATCTTTGAAATTAATGATGTCATCAACGACAAAATCTTAGTTTAAACCAATTTTAACTTTCTAATATTATATTGCTATACAATAAAAGGGTTATTGCATGAATACACCTTATCGCTAATCCCGGCTGACCCAGCCGCTTGAACTTTTGACGTCAATAACAATCACTTTTCCATTGTGGCGTCAGACATTTTGTTTTATGACGTCAAAATTTTACGGGAACCTGTGTGATATCCAGTAATGGCGGACAAATAGCGATAAGGTGTATATTGGGGAATATTGTCCCTCGTAGAACATATATTGCATTCGCAAGCTCATGCAAATATAGAATTCTACTTGGGACAATATTCCCCAATATTCAAATTTCCACCACCTCAAGAATTTATGTTACATACACAAATAAATCAAAAAAAGAAATCTTTGATAGAAATAAATTAAATGTTCTTTCAATATAAAAACAACTCATTTTGGGACCATGTGTGCCTGTTATTTAATTGCAAGGTCAAGCTTCCTATACTACACTATTAAGCATAGAGTCTGTTTGCCCTTGTTCAATCGCTCTACTTTTATTAAAAAATATAAATAAATTTTATATGAAGGATAAAATGTAGATTTTGGCTTATATCTCTGAAACCAAAGCATTTAGAGCAAGTCTGACGTGAAATAAAATTGTTCCTCAGGTCAAGATCTACATGTATCTGCCCTGAAATTTTCAGACAATTCAGGCAACCCCTAGTTGGGTTGCTGCCCCTGAATTATTAATTTGAAAAAAAATTTGTTGTTTTAGGTTATTATTTTGAATATTATTATAGATAAAGATAATTTGTAAACAGCAATAATGTTCAGCAAAGTATGACATTCAAATAAGTCATCATGACAAAAATGGTCAATTGACCACATAAGGAGTTAACAATTTTTCAAAAATTTTTGTAATCTATTAAAAAAAGTTTTCTGAATCAAATGAGACAAATTTAACCAAACTTGGCCACAAATAAGCAATATTAATAGGGTATTTAGTTTTTTTAATTGTGTCCGATGACCCTGCCTGCCAAACAACATGGTAGACATGGCTAAAAATAGAACGTAGGGGGAAAATGCAGTTTTTGACTAGTACCTCTAAAACTAGAGAAAAAGTATAATGGTTGCATTATTTCATGCATTAATTGTAAATAAAAATATCATGTGTGCAAAACAGGTTCTTTGGAGCCTCTTTTTTTTTTTTTGTTGTTGCCTATTATCACAAAAACTATGATATCCAGAGAGAAAATCCTTTTTTCAGTGTTGAGATTATACAATTTGTCTGTTGAGAAACAGTAATTATATATCAATCCTTTTTTTCAGTGTTGAGATTGGAGAATCTGTGCGTGGAGAAGATGTGTACATTGTACAGAGTGGTTGTGATGAGGTGAATGATATGTTGATGGAATTGTTGATCATGATAAATGCCTGTAAGATAGCATCTGCGTGTCGTGTCACAGCTCTCATTCCATGTTTCCCATACGCTAGACAGGACAAAAAAGATAAAGTAAGTATTTTTAAAGAACAGTGCTACATTTTCCATTACTTCAAGTTTTGAACATATATATCTATTTAAGCCTCAGTCAGGATGGGAACAATTTTATCCCTCTATAGAAGGATTATCTCTCTATACAGGTATAATCACCATGTAGAGGGTTTGTTCCCAACCTGTCAGTGGCTGAGATGTCTAAATAGTTAATTTTCTATGGTAGCAAGCCTCTTACTGTCAACACTTATTCTTAAAACTGCAATGTGGAAATAAGCTTTTGAGTTAAAAAAAAAAAAACAAAAAAACTATTTGGTAATAACAAAAAAAGGTTACTGGTAGGTCCTTGTTGTGGGTTTGATATTTGTTTATATCAGGGCTTCCAAAAAACATTTGAGCCAGCCGGACATTTTATATCTGATCCCGATTTTAATCCCTTAAGACCTAAGTCACAAAAGGCAATTATGGTAATCAGATGGCCATTCCTATGATAATGACATTAGATGAAAAAACGATTTTAAACTTTACTTTGTTTTGGATGTTTGGATGTAAACTGTTAAATTGGCAGTGCATCATTCAAAGTGTGCACATCAGCGTGCTCATATCTGCCATAGACTCTTTATTTGTGCAAAATGACATGTCAAAAACTACATTTTCGTTTTTAAAATCACGTTTTTCTAAAACCAGATGTTGACTTGACAATGGTAAAACATGGACCGTAAACGAACACGTAAAATCCATGTACGTTTGCAAAGAATGACTGAGTGAAAAGCTCTATCCACGTTATTTCTTCATCAAAATGCTTGAAATGAACGTTAAGATACAGGTTTCAATGATAATTTTAGCATTTTGAAGAAATAAAGGATGCATAATTAAATTTCCCACCTTTGCACATGCGCACACATGTTCTAGTTCATTCGACGTAGTTCTGACGATTTTTCATTTAAACCTTTTAAAAAATTTTATCAGATCATGTAGATAAACTAATTTCTTATAATTTAGAATAATTGTGAATAGACCGATCCATTTATACGATGTCCGGTACTGAACATAATTTACCTGTCAACTGAACAGGTAGATATCACCTGCCCAATAACTAATTAACCTTGATTAAAATAAGAAAGTATTGAAGTAGGGGTTGTTTTGATAGTAATTAATCATCATGTCACTTTTATGACTGGAAATGTGTAGATGTTAAAGGCAAAAGGTTGGGTCAAAAAGATCGTGACTTATGTTAAAATGACCGAAAAAGCCTTGAAAACTAAAATGTATATGACCGTTTCATGCTTTGCCCAGCCGGACTTTTATTGGACATTAATCAAATGTCCGGAATATATGACCGTTTTGGAAGCCCTGGTTTATATAGAGAATATGGATTGGTATTAACATATTACAACCTTTAATGTAAAAACGTACATAAAATTGTACAAACAGCTTCCAGTTTTAGATGTGTTATGGCCTGGCATCATCACACACATAACTTATAAAGTTCTGTTTGAGAGGTTTTGGAAAAAAGCCATGCTAAAATTTTCTATGTTTTTGTCCTTGTATTTCAGAGCAGAGCTCCAATATCTGCCAAGTTGGTAGCCAATATGTTGTCAGTAGCTGGTGCAGATCATATCATCACTATGGACTTGCATGCTTCTCAAATTCAGGTTGGTCACATTTTTTAAACATTTATTTGGGATTGCTTTTGGTAAATAAAAAAGGGATTATTTTAGGGACATTTTGACATATGGATGTATTTAATAAGATTTTGAAAATTATCTGTAGATGCAGTGAAATATAGTGACTATTAAACTCCATTACTTGCTTCTCTTTTAAAAGACCTAAATATTTTTAGCTGATTATTTGTTTTTCTTTACAGGGTTTCTTTGACATTCCAGTTGACAATTTATATGCAGAGCCAGCTGTCATTAAATGGATTAAAGAGAATATTCAGGATTGGAGAAACAGTTGTATAGTTTCCCCTGATGCTGGAGGTGCTAAACGGTAGGATTGTCGGAACAAAAATATAACATCATATCAACTATTGTTAATGATTAACATCCAGTACTAATACTGTATTGCATTTGCTAGAACAAACAAGAATTTTAAATGCATTTCAATTTTTGTCTTGCCTAGATATAGTAAAAAAAGCAAAAGATAGGTATTATGCTGTTTCAGATGGCATCAACAATGTACAAGATTGTGATTATAGGTCAATGAAATTTGATAAGCTATTGTACTTATTTTTTGCATGGAGATTTTTGGACCCAACCCCCAAACCATTGTCCATTGACTTTGAAACTTTTTGCTAAGTTTACATGTATTAGTTTGCAATTGGGTTAGTTTATTGAAAACTAAGAGTGGTAGGTCTACGATATTTGGTATTAACAAATCTACCAGCCCTAGGCTAATAATATTCACATGTTAGGCCATGGTTTTTTAATTTGTTGGTTTACGGATCCACCGACCAGATTTTGCCGATTTTCAGAATAAAAATAAAATGGACTTTTCATGCTTTTTTTATTCCTGCTGACCCTAACAAATGCATTATCCCTGAAAAATAATTAAAATATTTTTTTTATGAAATGAAATGCATTAATCACTAACAAAATTGATAACACTTTCTGTTGTGAAAAAATAGAACTTCCAGTTTATGTTTTTAAAAATAGACAAATCAATTATAACTGACCTTGAAATGTCGTTTGCGCAAATAATTTTGCGGAACGAACCTGTGTTTAAAACCACTTACACAATAAGTTTGTTTCCCTTATTTGTCATCAGTCCATAAGATGCATCATCTCATAGGAATAGACTTGTCCAAATGTGATATCATGTTAAAGGGAAAATTCACGATTTTTTACTTATGGTTTAAATATGTTCATTATGACATAATATATATATTCATAAAGTTTTATCGCTATATGTGCAGTAATAAAGGAGAAATTCAATAATTAATGAAAAAATATCAACTACTTCCTGTAGGTCGTGACGTTTTCTCCTGATTTTTGCATGCCGGGATTTAAAATACAATCATTAAAAGTCTTGGTTTTTAATCATTATTTAACGTAATCGTAAGCGCGCCGATGACGTATGCTTTATCTAATAACCATCCGATAATAAGAAGATAAAACGCACAGACGTTCAATTGTACTCATTCGTGAGATAAATTATCTATGTTAAACGTATATATTCGAATTATTTTTGTAGACAACACAAAAAGTTATAAATTTATTTTTAATAAATGCATTTTCGGACTGATAAGGTGAACAAATTAAAGTACAATAATCTGTAAAGACAATATGTTGGTGTACTATTATTGACCTTTTACTATCTCTGCTATGGCTAGGTTTATACGATGTGTGTATTCACGGTTCTGTGGCAATACTCGTAGATGGCTTGTTGAAAGGTAAATTGTTATTTGCACTTCGGTATTTAACCACGCCTCTAGGGCACACCTTGCCAGGTGTGACTGTCTATTCGGATCAGTGGTAGCATTTAATACACACATTAAAAATACATATTCAAGTTGGTGACAAATAAAAATTGGTCGCCGTGGAATTATTTAATTATATTTGGTGCTATTATTTATTTGAATTCAAATAAGTTAATTTACTAAGAAATACACAATTTTCGGTTAAAGACTTAATTAATTCATATGTCAGAATGAAATGATATACAAGTCTTGTCCTTGATTTATGTCTCATAAAAAAGGGGGACTTAGAAATTAGAAATAACTTTACTAAATCATTTTTATTTGTCTTTATTAGGCGAAAAAATGTACGAGAACACTTACATTTAGGCTTTTGAAAGCCATGTATTAATTAATATATGAAACTATCTGAAGATAACTCTACCGAAGCGGAATATAATATGTACGAATAAAGAAAAAAATATTTTTGTAATGGAATCGAAAAATTACGAATAGATATTCTTTTCAAGTGTGATAAACGTCAACCAAATTTATTCATAATCGGGAACGTCCTTATTAAAATCTGAGACAACTATAATAATCGTCGTCTCCCAACGTATATATATACTTAAATAACTATTTGATCAACGATGTTTAAAATTAAAAGACAACGAATTTAATGTTATCTTTCCCTATTTTTGAATGTTATTATAAGTCTGTTCAACTTGCAAGAATACCCCTAAAGCGGACAAATATCCGACAAGCAGTTTATTCTTTAAATTGCTGTCATTGAATATCAAGAAAGAAAATAAATCCCGAAATTGATACTCAATAGTTTTCCTAGAAAATATTCACATCCCTTGGGGATTATTAGTGTACGTCCAGTTGCATATATTTTACATGAATGTTGGAACAATTGTGATGATGACGAATTTCGTCCTTTATTCGAGAACAATTTAATTGATATATAAATCTGTGAGTTTACTATGTTCTTAACTTCGATGAACCAAAGCAAGTTATAAATTGACCTGTATTTAAATCAAATTGTTTCTTTTTTTTTTCTTCTTCTTCTTTTGGTATACAATAGTCTATCGAATTCGTTGATTACATACTGTTGGCATACGTGGACTAGTCTATTTACAAAACTTTTACCACAATTTACACAAAATGTATGTTTCTTTCTTATGTTCAATGTATACATGTATACATATTTTAAATAGCGCTACTGACTATAGTTCCGTAACTTTCTACCAGGCGTATGTATACACGAATCGTCGACAAGTGCGCACATTTTTTTAGATCAATAATTCTGGTATGTTCCAATCTGTCCTAAACTATTGACAACGAGTATATATTACATTTTCCCAAATTAACCCTTGGAAAAATATGTAAATAGATTTGTATTTCTTCAATTATTTTTTTTTGTATTATTTTTTTTTTATAAATAATATTCTTTACACCAGAAATGTTATTTATAAACAAGCGTATGAGTTCAGTAATGACTAGTATATTATATCACTTTCGGACACGCAAGCCAAAAATGTATATTATACATGCACCTGATAGTTCAAAATGGAAAGTTATAAGTAACGGTCGTGTACACTGATCAATACCTACAGAAGTGAAACGATGCATGAACTTGCAAGCCCGCTGGACAGGAAATCGATTGAATACCTGGACGTGTCACCTTACACCCCTTCCAATACCTTTGGGAGTAATACCTTTATCCATGCTGGTGATCAGATGAGGGAAGATCCGAATTTATCTAAATAAAGTTTATTACTTGAAAGAATTATGAACGAATTAGATTTTCGAAAACAATTTCCACGGAACACTTATTTATCATTTTATGATTTGAACTTTGACTTTTTAACTAATTACAATATTATCAGTTTAAAAATAACAGACTATATGGTTATTTAAAAATATAAGACCATTTTCCGTATCAAGTTAGTCAGTCAGATAAAACAACCGTACGATTGACAAGATATCGACACGCAATTACGACTACATCGTTTACTGTAGTTTTGTTCCTTTGTGGTTTATTGACATATCGTGATTTTTCATCGGAGAAGGTGACAAGATGGCGGAGAGTAGAGAACTGATACTCAAAATTTAAAATCGATGGTGATCTCTTATTTAGCGGAATAAAACTTTAATATCTATAAATTTGAGCATTTTTATACAGAATGGACATAATATCAATTTTTGATTTTTTTGCGAAGTTTCCCTTTAAAATACTGATTAACAAATCATTTGGAATTTCCATGTGATTATTATTAGGGCTAGTGGGCCTGCAAATCTTCTTTCTTTTTTTTGATTTAAATCAGGTACAAACAATCATTTTTGCATGGCCTTACCTGTTTTGGAAAAAAATAATAAAATAACGAATAATTAAGAGTTTTTTTTATTTTCACAGGGTTACTTCTATGGCAGATCGTCTCAATGTTGACTTTGCCTTGATTCACAAGGAACGCAAGAGAGCCAACGAAGTGGCATCAATGGTACTGGTTGGTGATGTGAAGGACCAAGTGGCTATCTTATTAGATGATATGGCAGATACTTGTGGTACATTCTGTCATGCTGCTGAAAAGTATGTAATATGATCATTACTAACATGACTAAAGGACTTTTATTTATAGTGCAAACATAATGTCATATAAGATACAGGCAGAAAAAAATACATTCAGAAATTGGGAATAGGGATGAGCATCTTCTGAAATAGGACTTTCAGCACGAAAATTTCCAATGAAAAACTCTTCATTGAAAAATTTCAAAATTTCCAAATAAAAACTGCTACAAACTTTTTTTATTCATGTAGATGTTTGTCTTTAAAGTGTTATATTGTGCAAAATCACAAAAAAAAGAAGAGTAAAAGTATATTATATTGAATCTTGATAAAGGGCACACATTCAAGCTTCATCTGGTTATGTCATACTACATGTTTAAATTTCTTAACTCTCATTTCTGTGTGCCAAAAACTTATATTTTTTAAATTTCATGCACATATTTTTAATTCAAAATAGTCAACAACATAGGGTGAGCAGGGCTCACGCTACCAGGCGACTTGGGCGAAGAAGTCGCCTTCCCGACCGCCACTTCGCTTTCCCCGACCCCCAAAAGCGAAAACAAGTCGCCCTGTTCTTGACAATAGTCGCTTTCAGTCGCTTCCGTCATTGGACATTATCAAATTTACCAAGTTGATGAAACATCAATTTTTTATTGATAATTAAAGAAATTCAGACATAAACGATTCATTATCTTTTGAAAAGAGGTTGAATCATTGTCTTCGCAGTGTGTAGCAGGTTATTTGGTAAAAATACAACTTTTTATCACTTCGTGCATTTCCGGTGCTTGTTACTCGAAAACGTAAATCAACCTCAATTTCGGCGGCAAAATAAGTTTGTTACTTCATTTAAACGTGATAAAAGTTGCCTCCAGTAAATTTTTAATCCATTTATTGCATTAAAAACGTCATGTTCCTTTCCAAATAACTTGTCAAACATCGTTTATTTTTGTAATTTTCTTGCATTCGTCCGCCATTGACCGATTTCTAAACTCCGGATCTGAACCGGACAAGCTATGACCGAAATCCGTACTTTTACAATAATTACTCTGGACGCACGGATGGAACAGTTGACAGAAGAATATTGATCCCAAAGGGGAAAATTACGCATTCCACATGCATTTAGAGACTATTGGTTACATCTAATTGATTGGTGTATATAATTCCCTATATTTTTTTATTGATTGTTTCAAACTATTGATTAAAGTTGCTGAACTCTGAGACTATTATACTAATAACAATATATTATGGCCCAGCTTAATAACTTTTATATTTTTTTAGGAGAAACACTGAATGTCATACACAAGATAATTTTTAATTAAATTGTAATTGATATATATTATAATTTCTTTACATTTTTTAAAATATTTTTTTTTTTTTTTTAGTGCTAGATATTTACATGTAGTTGGTAGTTTCTCACAAGCTTAAACAACTTTTGATTTCAAATGTTACTTTAATTGTAATTTTTTTACTCAGATATGAATTGAACAATATAAAAAGAACATTATTTACATATGGCCCTTTATACTATTGTAAAATCCAAACATTGTATCACACCGCGCAAATGAGCACTTCTCTTTCAAATCTCACCACTTCTCCCTATCAGTTTCAAAAAGAGAAGTCACTTCTCCCTATAATTCTGAAGTAGTGTGAGCCCTGGGTGAGGGTATGATATTTATAATAAGGGAGTAATAGCTCACAGTATATTTTTTTGTTTTTTAGATTGATAGAAGCTGGCGCCAGTAAAGTTTATGCCATCTGTACACATGGGATATTTTCTGGTCCAGCCATAACACGCATCAATGAATCTGTATTTGAAGCTGTTGTTGTAACCAATACAATACCTCAGGAAGAAAGGCAAAAACAAGCTCCAAAAATACAGGTATGGACTTCAGTTAGACAAATTATGATTTAAATACTGATTCCTTCTTTACCAGTTTTCTTATCTTTGAAAAATCGTAAAATTTGTCCATATTGAATACTGTATTCGGTCGTGTATATTACACAGTTATGTATAGTATGCACCCCTTTCATCCCCCAAAAACCAATAAAAAAGTTGAAGAAAATTTTTTTTAGGTCTAGTTCACTGAAAAATCTAAAAAAAAAAAAGACTGGTTGGTACTAGGTCAACATAATGAGCTCAGGCTAGCATCTGGTTCATCTCTCATTTGCCTGCGTACATATCTCATTTTATTGGAATCTCTTGATCTTCCATACTTTATGGCAAAAGTAGAGAATTCAAAATCAGTCAAGATGCAATATTTTAAAAACATATGCAGTGCTCTAATTTTAGGGAAGACTAGTAGAAATATCAGCAAATATTGCATCAAATTTTTTATCTACATGAAATACTGTGAAGCATAATATCCACCGACCCAGCTAAAATCAGGAATGTGACAGCATTTTATTGAATATTTTAGAGCACATCTTTATCATTCAATAACTCATGGTAAGACATTCTAAAGTGAAGCAGATTTTTATGCCCCTACAATAGTAGAGGGGCATTATGATTTCTGGTCTACGTCCGTTCGTCTATCCGTCCGTCCGTTACCCAGGATTCAGGTTAAAGTTTTTGGTGAAGGTAGTTTTTGATAAAGTTGAAGTCTAATCAGCTTTAAACTTAGTACACATGTTCCCCATGATATGATCTTTCTAATTTTAATGCCAAATTAAAGTTTTGACCCCAATTTCATTGTCCACTGAACATAGAAAATGATACATGTAGTGTGAAGTTCAGGTTAAAGTTTTTGGTCAAGTGTATTTGATGAAGTTGAAGTCCAATCAACTTGAAACTAAGTACACATGTTCCCTATTATATGATCTTTTTAATTTAAATGCCAAATAAGAATTTTCATTTCATGGTCCACTGAACATGGAAAATGATAGTGGGACTGTATTTGGTCTTATTGGGTAATTTTTTCTTTGTTTGTTTTTTAGTGTATAGATATATCCATCATTCTAGCTGAGGCTGTGAGAAGAACACACAATGGAGAATCTGTCTCCTATTTGTTTAGTCATGTACCATTATAACAGGTAACCAATACATTTAATTCATACAATCATACAGCATTATTTTTTATAGTTGTAAACTGTCTTACAAGTTCATATACATATATCACATATTGAAGATCTGTTTATAAATCTGTTTATAACCCAAGTATCAGATAGGGTACTTTAGGTTATTTTTTCAATATACAAATATAATTGTGATAATGATAAAAAAAAAAAACATTGGGCTATACATTAACCCTTATAATTCACAATTGCCGGAGATTGACAATGCAATGTAAGGGAAAGGTGATTTTTTTTTAGTACAATTTTAGCATCAAAATGTGCATCGAAAATATTGTGAAAAATAGACAAGTGCAAACATTTCTCAGTTTAATGTATTCTTACTGAATTTTTCAGCATATGAAAGAATCTATTTGTTCTGTTAAATACTTTTTTATTTCAGTCTTTCCAATAGTTGGTTAATTTTTGCTCTACACATACTCTATATGATTTCTGCCAAAGATAGAACAAGATATCTTACATTAAAAAAAATCTGCTAGGTTATAATATTGGGTCTTATCAATTTCACTTATATGTTGATATCAGCTATAGTCTTGACAAAAAGACGACAAGGTGTCATACAAAGATACTAAAGTGATTGGCATATTATTTAGGTGGAAAGGCTGTAACTTGTATTTATATTCACCAAAACTACGTGTTAACGGGATATTATATGCAGCTATGGTGTATGTAACTGATTACTTGTTTGGAAAAAAATAAGACACCAAGATATACCTGTTTTATAACTTCATTGTGTGATCTACAAAAGTAAACACCTTATGTGTCTACTATTATTAAAATTTGTATTATTATGATTTCAGAAGAATAATAGTACTGCATCAAGTTGTTGTCAGTGAGAAGACTTCACAAGGAAAACACATCATGTTTATGGACAGATAGTTATCAAATCATGTTTAGAAAAGATTGTGATCAAATCATGTTTGATGTTTTGAAAGATTATGTGTATCTACTGCAAACATTTCAATTTTCATTACTTCATTATTTGTTATTTCCTATTATTTTTATTTGTCCAATTGTTATGACCTGATGTACATAACTTGTTATTCAAACATCAACCATTTGTCAATGTGTTGTATTATTGTAGAGGACCTACTTAGATGTTAATGTCAGATTAACTGTTTTCATAAAAAAATATGGTAGAAAAGTAGGGGGAAAAATTGAAATTGAAAAGATGACAATTTTATCAGTTACTATATGATTAAGAAGATTTGAAGTAATCATGTTTCAAACAGTGCATTGGGTTATATATAGTGCTATTGATATTTATGTTTCAATTTACTTTATAAGATGATTGACATGTATTAAGATGTGGATGTCAAAAGTCAAGGAATTACAAAATTTTCAAATGTTGCAGAAATGACTTGATTGAGAAGTAACTTATGTAACTTATGAAGCCAACTTCATTGAAATTATGAATGAATATTTTGTAATGGTTAATACTTATGTTAAATAATTAAAAGAAATATTTGATATCTGCTAAAGAAAATACCTTCTAACTTTGAAACAAGTTTGTTTTCTACCATCATGTGTTCATTTCAATGATTTTGTTTATCATACTTTTGTTCATCTTTGACCACCTCACATTTGTCTCATTTAATTTACATTTTATCTAACATTCCTTTAAAAAGAAAATAACCCATGACACTCCAGAAATAAAAGACCAAGTTAAAATTGTTCTCCATTCAAAGAAACTGTGTAAACTAGTGGTTTCTAGAAAAGAGTGTATTGTTTGGGGTTAGGGTAATTGAAAAAAATATTGAATTTTTTTTGTCAGGTTATATATTTCTGTATGTTTTGTGCATTTCAATGAGTGAAATTGTTAATGATGGATGTTCACTTGTCATGTTTTGGAATTTTTGTTAGATTTTCGGAATCCTCTGGATTAATCCATTTTAATGCCTTAAAAAAATTTGCCCATTGACCCCCATTTTTCTTTTTATAAATCTTTTACATGTATAATGATAAGCCATCTGTAAAAGTCTTATAAAATTTTAATTATTTTTTAATAGTTTTTGAGAACTTAAATTTGTCAATGATAAAGCTATGAAAAGTCGAAGGAGAATATTTTCCCACCAAAATTTCAATGGCTTATATCTCAAAAACAAGCGCATTGACCTATATATTTTTTTTGCTCTTTTGATTCCTTTTATATTCCCTTATCAATATAAACTAGTGTTTTGAAAAACTAATTATACTGAAACTGAGAAGTGAACTCCCTTAATAGATATTGTGGAATAACAATTTATTTTTATCGAAAAATCTTCAAATGTTTTGATCAGATTTAGTTGTTGGAATGAATAATTGATAATTTTTAAACTTTGACCCTTTTATTTGAAATTCATTTTTGTTGACCTTGAAGTGACTGTGTTGTTGTATTAAATGTTTTGTATAAGAAAGTCTGTATAAGTTTTCAGAAAAAGTAAAAGTTTTCATTATAATATAACGAAAACAAGCAGCAGAAATATAAAAACAGTGGTCAAAATACAGAGATTCTAAATATCATAAAGGAACCCACTTTTCCATAGATTTGTTCAAACAGCTACCAGTAACAAAGAGCTTAACAAACAAAGTAGTAAATAAATAACCAGTTAGGTTTGAGAGATTACATTCTGTCTGCAAATCATCATTTTTTTTCAACTTAATCTTAAAAAAATTACACAATCTATTAAAATGAACTGTTGTCTAAAAATATCTTTACAAAACTTCGAAAAACTGTTTTACATTACACAAAACTTAAAATAAATAGTACTTCTTTTTTATTAACCAATGTAAAAGTTTCATTATTGTAAAATAAAGGCAAGCAGAAATATAAAAGTAGTGGTTTTTAATATCATAAAGGAACCCACTTTTCAATAGATTTGTTCAATTTTTTAGTTGGAATGCAATGTAAAAAAAGGTTAATATAAAGATATCTTGGAAAGGAATTTTTAAATATGGCTAGTTCTGGAGTCTGAATCTCCCAGGATAAAAATTCCTGGAAATAATCCATTACTTATTTTTGATAAATAGAATTTCAATTTGTACATTTAACACATTAAATTGATATTATCCCATGATACATGTTCTCATAGATAGACAAAATAGATGTACTTGTATAAGGTTGTGTCTGTTTTCATAATTTTGTTTATTTTGTAAACTGTTTAATATCTTTATATTTTTTAATATCTGCACAGACTAAAATGAAAAAAGGTCGATATGTGAAATTTTTTTTTGAATTGTGAAATCGAAATCACAGTAACTAGCATATGAAGTGCTAACATTTTTATTAAGAATGATTAACATAGGGTATTTGTTATTAAGAAAAGTGCTAAAGTGTGCCAGTCAATGATGTTTATATATAAATGTGATAAGATAATGTATTGTAACCTGGAACCTGTTTCACAAAAAAACCTTGTGACTAAGATTGATTATAAGTCATGAACAATTAAGTATACTTACAACCAATCTTAGTTGTAAGTTTATTGTCAAACCAACTCCTGGAACCTGTTTAACAGATATATTCAATTTGAATAAGGTTTGGACCTCATGTAATTATGTTTGAAATTCATGGATTTACATGTTAAAAATAAAATTCTTCAGTATTGACAATAATCTTTTTTAATTTTCCTTTAATAGTGTTCAGCTATTAACATACTTAATCAACAAGAATGTGTCCACAGTACACGGATGCCCCACACACACTATCATTTTCTATGTTTAAAGGACTGTGAAATTGGAATAAATTCTCTAATTTGGCATTAAAATTAGAATGATCTTATCAAAGGGAACATGTATACTAAGTTTCAAGTTGATTGGACTTCTACTTTATCAAAAACTACCTTGACCAAAAACTTTAACCTGAAGCCAAAAACTTTAACCTGAAATTTGCACTATCATTTTCTATGTTCAGTGAACCGTAAAATTGGGGTCAAAACTCTAATTTGGCATTTAAATTAGAAAGATCATATCATAGGGCACATGTATACTAAGTTTCAAGTTGATTGGACTTCAACTTCATCAAAAACTACCTTGACCAAAAACTTTAACCTGAAATTTGCACTATCATTTTCTATGTTCAGTGAACCGTAAAATTGGGGTCAAAACTCTAATTTGGCATTTAAATTAGAAAGATCATATCATAGGGCACATGTATACTAAGTTTCAAGTTGATTGGACTTCAACTTCATCAAAAACTACCTTGACCAAAAACTTTAACCTGAAGCCAAAAACTTTAACCTGAAATTTGCACTATCATTTTCTATGTTCAGTGAACCGTAAAATTGGGGTCAAAACTCTAATTTGGCATTTAAATTAGAAAGATCATATCATAGGGCACATGTATACTAAGTTTCAAGTTGATTGGACTTCAACTTCATCAAAAACTACCTTGACCAAAAACTTTAACCTGAAGCCAAAAACTTTAACCTGAAATTTGCACTATCATTTTCTATCAGTGAACCGTAAAATTGGGGTCAAAACTCTAATTTGGCATTTAAATTAGAAAGATCATATCATAAGGAACATGTGTACTAAGTTTCAAGTTGATTGGACTTCAACTTCATCAAAAACTACCTTGACCAAAAACTTTAACCTGAAGCGGGACAGACGGACGAACGAACGGACGAACAGACGGACGAACGGACGCACAGACCAGAAAACATAATGCCCCTCTACTATCGTAGGTGGGGCATAAAAATAATTTGAGCCAGATGAGTTAATGTCATCACTTGGAGTCTGTCCTTGTCCTTGATAAATTATTTTCTTTTTTGTACTTGCAGTTTATCAGTTTTACATTTGCAAAGATTTATTCTGGAAGAAAGGAGCAAAATTTTTCTAGCAAGAAGGTCATCTCAAAATGCTTTCTGTTAAACTTTGAATAGCCACATTGTAGCCAGGTTCATTTAAAGCAGCAGGATGGAGCTTCTTTTTGTCATCTCAGCAATATAATAAGCAATGCATGCTTACATTTAGTGTGCTTTTTTCTTGAATTTGTCTTTAAGGAAATTAGATATATTATGCCACAGTAACCTCGATAAACACTTGTCTCACATATATATTTTCAACGCAAAAAAAGAGGATTTTTTCCCCTGTTACTTGACCTCTCTAAAAAGTTAATGGAGGGGAAAAACATGAATTATTGATGTAAATAATGACCAGTTAAATTTTCTGTTTGTACATTACTGTCATGTCATCTTTTGGCTGAAGACATTTGGTTTCCAGACCATAACTTTAGTACATGTATAAAAGAATGGATCACTATGATTTAACCACAAGGTTCAATAGCACAAAAGAAATTTTTGGATTGATTCTGGGGCTTATGGTACCCACTGTTTAGGAATTAGAGGCCAAAAAAAGGCATTTTTCTACAGTTTCCTGACAATAAATTGTGTATAACTATGAAATTGTACCACATGCTTCCATACCACAAAAGGAAGGTTGGGAATGACTTCAGGAGTTATGGCCCAAACTGTTGAGGGATTGGGGGGGGGGGGAAGAAGTCTTTTCTGGTTAATGGAGAAATACTAAAGTATGTCTATGGATCTCTGAAATTGAAACACAATGTTCCATATAATCATAAAGGAAAGGTTGGGTTTGACCTGTGGGTTATGCATCGAATCTTTCAGGAATAAGGGGGAGGAACAAGGTTTTTCTGGTTTTGGACAATTACTAAAGTTTTAGTCTATGGATCTCAATGAAATTGTACCACTAGGTTCCATTTCACAGACAGAAGGTGGGGATTGATTTTGTGGGTTATGGATTTAATCGTTGAGAAATAAAGGCCAAAAACTAGACTTTTCTAAAAAATGACTAAGCTGGTTCTAAAACATTATTTCTGATCTATATAAAATTTATAAACTAAATAGAAACATCAAGAAAGATATTGCATCTTCAATCTAAAATCTTTTAACCAAATTCAATGAGGATTAGTTCATAGTCTTGAATTGTCTGAGGTTTTTACATTGAATAATTATTTAGTATGATATTTGGACATTTTTAAAAAGGTCTACATTGAGGACAAAAGGATCCAAAATTAGAATTTGTTTAATTCAATCAGAAACTGAATTCTGGTGGTTCAATTATAATCAAATGCTGAATCTAATGGTGCATTCAAATTCATAATATTGAGTCCTATTTTCAAATTTCAGTGGCTAATATCTCGAAAACAAGCACATTGACCTATATTAAATTTTGCTCTTTTGCTTCCTTTATCAATCCCCTGTCAATATATACTAGTGTTATGAAAAGCTTGTTATTTTGAAACTGAGTAGCAAACTTCCTTACGGTCCAAAGGGTCCAAGATTAATCTTTGTTTGCATTCATGTTTTTTATATGCTAAATCTAACCATGGAACAAGATTTTGGATATTGGACCACTAAGTTGATTAAATGTCCCAATTGAAAAAAAACAAATTATCTGATCACATTTAAAGGAGTCAGAAATCTATAATGTGTCCACTATCCAAATTTTGAGCTGTATCAATCTTGACTACTTTGTCCATATTAAGGGGCAGATCCAGAAATTTTTACAAGTGGAGGCCCACTGACTGCGTGAAAGGGGTGCTGTTTCAGTGGTTCCCTATATAATCAACCATTTTTTTCCCACAAAAGGGGTGCCAGGCCTCCCTTTAATCCACCTCTGTAGCCTTAGAGTAATCTTGGACTAGAGCTTGTCTGGCAAAACAGCTGTTGGACGCTTGGGTAATCTCGGACTACAAGGCAGCTTGTATGGCAAAACAATTTCTGACTACCAAAGGTACCTCTGATACTTGCCCCAACTGTTCCGAGTTTGACCTGTGCGGTTGTATTCCGCTGCTACGTTTTTTATAAACCGTAAGAGCATTGGTTGTTCTGCTAATTGTCAAAATATAATAGAGATGAAATTTAATATTCTTTGATAGACGGTGAGATTTGGGAAATGAAAGTCGGGCTTTTTTGGCAATTTTACAAAATCTGTACCTTGCGGAAAACCATACCACATGGCTTATGTTCACTCTTACTTGATTTTGATTTTCTCTATGAGTTCAGAGTGAGACAGTCCTTTAAACTAGATAAGCAACTTTTTTTTCGTGAATTTTGATGCAGAGAATAACTAGAAGAAGCAAAACACAAAATCAACAAATCCTAGTACATGACCAAAATTGTTAGTAGACTTCTTGTAGAAGTTATAACCTTTGTATGACCATTTTTAACCACAAATTTAGTGTTTGTAGCTATAATCGTGAAAACCACTAGAGATACATTACTGGCATGTTAGTAAATGCTAGTTTTCCTTTGTTAATTTATGTTTCATTGACATTTTGCTTAGTTTCTTCTGTTACCAATTCTGACCTCAGACTTGGGCCTTTTTCTTAAACTGCTACATATGTTTGTTTATTCTACATGTGTTGAGATCTCATGAAACATGTTAATCTCGGCGCATTTTTGCTCTTGTCCCAAGTCAGGAGTATCTGGCCTGTGTTAGTCTTGTATGTTTTCTTTTTTTAATTTTAGATCATTTATATGCTTCCAAGTTTAGTGTGAGTATCTTTACACTAATTTAGTACTCAATTGTGTTCAAGGGCTAGGTGAAACCGGCCAGTCTGGTGCATGATGTTTTTGTATTGTAAATAGCAAAAATGATAATCTCAGCAAAATCTACTTAACCGTAAAGTGACAGAAATCATTAGTTGACTCATTCCTGGAATTTAAAAACTTTTTGATCTGAATGTTTTTATAGAAAACTTTAGAGCTGTAGAGCTTTAATAAATCGGATTGGCCAAATTCTTGACATTGGTCATAACCAGCTGATGAGTGAAACTGGCTCTGGATTTTTTGCTACAGAGTACACTTTCGATTGACATTTTTAGAGATCGCACTATAGGTTAACAAATTACTGGAAAATCATGAGGTCAACTTGATAAAGCCATAGCAAAAAAGTTGTACAGTTTCAACTAGAAGAAAACATCTAATAGTTTGACAGTAGATAATATATGAGCAGACACATATTAATAAAAACTTCATTATCCATTTCTTTATTTATTATATATAGTATCCTATCATGGCTGTAGAACCGATTATATCTCTGTTGATATCCTTAAATCTGGATACATGATATAGGAAAGCTCCTTGGTCTTGGAAACGTTCGTGCACTTGGACACCCTAAAAAATTAAAGCAGTTGATTAATGTCTGAAACAGTTGATATGCATTTTTATTATCATGTGTAACTATGTTAACTTGATTTTCCAAATGTATAATTGATAAGTGGTGCTGGGATAAAATCCTGGACCAATAAAATCAAAATAGCAGCCCGGTGCACCCTTTTATCTCCCATGATCATCTTGTATATTATAGGAGAGTAGAATGTTGATTTCTCAAACTTTTTTTTACCCAAATTTTACGGTCCACTGAACAAAGAAAAAGATAGTGCAAAGCTCAGGTTAAAGTTTGGTTAAAGTTTTTGGTCAAGGTAGTTTTTGATGAAGTTGAAGTACAATCAACTCGAAACTTTCGAAACTTAGTACACATGCTCCCTATGATATGATCTTTCTAATTTTAATGCCAAATTAAAGTATTGACCCCAATATCACGGTCCACTGAATATGAAAATGATAGTGCGAGTGGGGCATTTGTGTACTATGGACATATTTTTGTTATATATATATATATATATATATTAAGATACACTTTTGTCTCCGAAAACAGGCTCCGAAGCCTTTGTGATTGCTTTCAGTTATCATTTGCATGCTTTTTTGTTGTTGTCTATAATGTCGATTATTGAAGCAACTTTTATCCAAATTGATCTTAAATGGTTTGGTTTCAGATATTTCTTAAACTTTGTTCATTTGATTGAAGTTGTATGTCTGTTTTCGGCAAATTATTTTCAAGATCTAAGCAAAATTTTGTAGTATGGGAAAATTAGGACAGTGATACATGAGAAAAGAGTATCAACGAAACTTTTTTTTCAACATCACTATACATGATAAAAGAGTATTAACGAAACTTATTTTTCAACATCACTGTACATGATAAAAGAGCATCAACGAAACTTATTTTTCAACATCACTGTACATGATAAAGGAGTATCAACGAAACTTATTTTAAGCTCACCTGGCTAAAAGGCAAAGTGAGCTTTTATTACATTGGTTGCAATGAATTACATTGATTTCCCAGTTAGATAAAAACCGATAATTTCACATGTGAAATAAACGTGGTTATTTCACTCTCTGACGTCATACAACAATAGGCGTTGTCAAGACGTTGATAACGTCGGATCAAAACAAATTGTCAATGCGTAGGAAAAAGATATAGTTCCTTACATTTTCTACATTAATTTCATAAAAAAAACCAACCTTTGCCAATGTAATAAAAAGAATAACTAATCGCCGTATTTGAATATCAAAAATAAGACAACTTGTGACCAAACGCCGCTATGGATTAAACTCGTGCTGCGCACTCGTTTAATCCATGCGTCGTTCGGTCACGCGTTGTCTTATTTTTGATATTCAAATACGGCGATTAGTTATACTATAATTCTCATCACTTGGCGTCCGTCGTCGTCCGTCGTCATTTACTTTTACAAAAATCTTCTCTGAAACTACTGGGTCAAATTTAATCAAACTTAGCCACAATCATCATTGCGGTATCTAGTTTAAAAAATGTGTTGCGTGACCCGGCCAACCAACCAAGATAAAAATAGAACATAGGGGTAAAATGTAGTTTTTGGCTTATAACTCAAAAACCAAAGCATTTAGATAAAATCTGACATGGGGGTTAATTTGTTTGTCAAGTCAAGATCTAGCTGCCCTGAAATTTTCAGACAAATTGGACAATCGGTTGTTGGGTTGTTCCTGAATTGGCAATTTTAAGGAAATTTTGCAGTTTTTAGTTAATATCTTGAATATTATTATAGATAGAGATAAACTGTAAACAGCATAATGATCAGTAAGTAAGATCATCAAATAAATCAACATGACCAAAATGGTCAGTAGACCTCTTAAGAAGTTATTGTCCTTTACAGTCATTTTTTTTACCAATTTTTCGTAAATTTTTGTAACCTTTTACAAAAATCTTCTCATCTGATACTACTGGGCCAAATTTAACCATACTTGGCCACAATCATCATTGGGGTATTTAGTTTAAAAATGTGTGGCGTGACCCGGCCAACCAACCAAGATGGCCGCCATGGCTAAAAATAGAACATAGCGGGTAAAATGTAGATTTTGGATTATAACTCTGAAACCGAAGCATTTAGAGCAAATCTTACAAGAGGTTAAATTGTTCATTGAAGTTAAGATCTATCTGACCTGAAATTTTCAGACGAATCAGACAACCGGTTGTTGCTGCCTCTGAATTGGTAATTTTTAAAGAAATTTTGCCGTTTTAGGTTATTATCTTGAACATTATTGTAGAATGAGATAAACTGTAAACAGTATAATGTTCAGCAAAGTAAGATCTACAAATAAATCAACATGACAAAAATGGTCAGTTGACCCCTGAAGGAGTTACAGCCCTCGACAGTCAATTTTTAACAATTTTCATAAATTTTGTAAATTTTTGTAAATTTTAAACAAAATATTTTCCTCTGTAACTAATGGGCCAAGTTCATTAAAGATGAAGATAATTGTAAGTAGCAAGAATGTTCAGTAAAGTAAGATCTACAAACACATCACCATCACCAAAACTTAATTTTGTCATTAATCCATCTGTATCTTTTGTTGAATATGCATATTGACCAAGGTGAGAGGCAAAGGCTCTTAAGAGCCTCTAGTTCAACATCACTATACATGATAAAAGAGTATCAACGAAACTTGTTTTTCAACATCACTGTACATGATAAAAGAGTATCAACGAAACTTATTTTTCAACATCACTACATGATAATGTGACTGTCCGGAAATTCTAGAATTACGTAAGTGCTTATTTCAGAGCTTTCAATCCTGGTATCTATGATGAGTTTATTTACAAGATAACCACTGAGTCGGTGCCACTGCTGGTGAAGTTTTTCTCCCCAAGGGTATCACCAGCCCAGTAGTCCACACCAGCCCATTAGTCATCACTTCTGTTGACATGAATTATCATTGATATGGTCATAATTATAAATTAACTGTTTAATATTTCGAAACACTACGTTATACCCTACAAATAAATGACCTAATCTGTAAAAAAAAATTGCAAAACTTTTAGGAATTTTGGGTCCTCAATACTCTTCAGCTTCTTACCTTATTTTAAGTTTTTTCACCTTTTTGATTCGAGCGTCACGGATGAGTCCATTGTTGATGCAGTGTGCAGTGGGTTGTGTTCGCTGGTCTACTGAAACTGGGACTAGTATATTTTTATATATTATGTCCCAGATTAAAAGAAGACCTTATAATGATCACCAGATGCCTTTTGTTTCCGTTTCTGTTTCGTTTTTTTTTTCTTTCTTTTTTTTTTGGAGGGGGAAGGGGGCATTAATGGTGAGGCTTCTATAATCATAAGCATATATCTCAAACTTTCTTTGATCCATATTTGATTATTGCAGTTATTCATTTAAACGCTGAATAGTTCGTCTTATAATTTTTAAGACCTTCCTATTATCATCTACGAATATTTAAACCGTTTATTTGCATTAACACACATGACCATTATAACTTTAACTGGCAATTATCAGAATTTAGAGGGAAAAAATTAACAATAATTGTCATCATTCAACTTTTTGTTAGTTTTAGATGAGTGAATTAAATACAGAAGACATCTTATTTTGATCAATTTGAAAGTTCAGTGACTAAATACATACGGGTTTCACACTTCTTTCCATAGTACCCAGTACTATCACAGTAACATTTATATGCAGGTGATCCATACCAAGTTCTTGTAGATACACAGAAACCATTGTTCCTACATACGTCAGGTAGAGAACAGTAATTCACAAGCCCTGTGTGCAGAAAAAAATGTTTGAATCAAATGAAATAAGTGACGAGTTATGAATCCGGTTAAACTTTACAGCTATTGTGCTGATTCTCAATCAAAAATAGTCATCCGACCAAACTAATGACTAATATCTTGAATAAAACGAATGACTAAAGCTAAAATATAAGCTTGAGGGTGCCAAAACATACGTCATTGTTACTCGAAATACGTTTTTTCTATATACATGTTTATTTGACGATTTTTAATTCGCAATTAAATTTGAAAATCATTCTAATGATACAAGACACACAAAAAATGTTTTCAACTGTTAAATTACTAGACATAAAATAATTCTGTCTTAATAAAAGCACATGCTCAACTGATATGCAGCTTTCGTATCGGCATATTGAAATAATTTGATTGATTTTTGATTTTCTTGCCATTCTAAACTTCTAAGAAAGTACCTGTCACTGCTTTTACAGTGGAAAAGCAAAATACCCTACCGTCATGTTAAATTTACAGTAAGCAAAATACCCTACCGTCATGTTAAATACAGTGGAAAAGCAAAATACCTTACCGTACCGTCATGTTAAATTTACAGTGGAAAAGCAAAATACCCTACCGTCATGTTAAATTTACAGTGAAAAAGCAAAATACCCTACCGTCATGCTAAATTTACAGTTGAAAAGCAAAATACCCTAGGCTACCGTCATGTTAAATTTACAGTGGGAAAGCAAAATACTCTATCGTCATGTTAAATTTACAATGGAAAAGCAAAATACCCTACCGTCATGTTAAATTTACAGTGGAAAAGCAAAATACCCTACCGTCATGTTAAATTTACAGTGGAAAAGCAAAATACCCTACCGTCATGTTAAATTTACGGTGGAAAAGCAAAATACCCTACCGTCATGTTAAATGATTAAAATTGTTCTACATAGAACACGAGCTTGACTTTTTTGTTTACCGTAATCTATATTAACACAATACTTAAAAAAGATAAGGAAACTGTACTTTTGCAATTAAATTCTTTTTCAACGTTTCCACGTCATTTTTTTGGTTTATTTAAAAACAAAAAAAAGTCTATGAGTGCACAGTCTTGAAAATATCAAGTACACTGCTTATATATGTAATCATTAAAGTATAATATTTGTATGTTCTGGTATAACTTGAAAGAATTAAAATATACACGAACGATGGACCCCCCCTTTTCCCCTGCCACATGAGCAATGATAAATACCATATAGCTCCAACTGACAATCCTCTAGACTGTTGAACATGGTAGGATTCTGACAATTATCAATGTCTTCTCTAAAAGTGCATTCATTTTCCATAATAGTCCATCCTTCGTACAACTGGTTGCAGTTCCGATCAACTGGGTTGCTATTTGTGGTAGTATCTAAAATGGACAAGATAAGGGTGACAATCTGAAATAACTAATGATAATCAGATAAGTATTTTCTAAAATCCAATCTTCGCGTAAAGAAATGTTCTGCTAGCAAGGCGAAAAGGAGGTTGGAGCAATTTGGTCACTGGTGTAATTAATTCTAGGGTATATGGATGATCGTTTTTGTTATGAACCGATATTTAGAATTAGAAAAAAAAATTATGACGACCTCAGTATGTACACAAAATAGATTTATCCTGTCGACGGTCATATAACCCAAAATAAATATAAGTATAAATAGATAGCGACCACGTGCAATAGGATTTTTCGAGGTCTGTTTGATTTCATATTGCATTTGAAAAATTTAACTGTTTATCGTCGTTTTTACCGGTATAAGGATGATATTTTTTGGTTGGTCGAATGCACTGCGGAATCAGTCAACCAAGTTGTGCATCCTTGGTTCACTTTCAATGTAAACATACTATTCCTTTTGATAACAGAAGGCATCCGTACTCTATCCACAGCTAAGGGGTTAAACTGAAGGTTACATTAATACGGATTCTACGAGGTCGAATTATTCACTTGCTAGTGAATAATTCATCAGCGATATTTCTTAGCAAATTTTGAAAACAAAAGAACCAAACTGGATGCTATAAGTAAATTATTTTTTCACCATTTCACTTCCCTTATTGATTGAACAAAATAAAAAAGATATTTCATCTCGAAGCCAATGCCCCTGTAATAAACATGTGTATGTGTTTCGCTTTATTTATATGTTCCCCATTCTTACATTTCTCAGATATCTATCAAATTTCTGGGGCGTTTGTCAAACTAATTCTTGAGAGAAAAAAACATCCAGTAGTACAATCAGGTCATTGCTATGGCTGCATTTACACGTAGATCTGTATTATTTAGATTTTTCATATACTTGATAATTTATAAAGCTTTTATCTGCAGCTATGACGATATAATTTGAAAACCCAACATAGTAGTATGGAAACGAGTTTGTTTTATATCTTATGCATGGTAAATAGATCATCTTTTAGTGATAAACTGTTCAGTCGGTCACTGACCATGTAACGTTAACGTCATAAACTTATCTTGAACTTTACACACTTATTCCTAATTATTTTCACAGAGAATCATTGCTAAACTCTGAAAAGATAACTTTTGTCCAAGTTATTCTGTAAGCGTAAACTATACGTGATCCAAATTCAAACTGAAACAGTGCGATGTTCAGTCGGTCATTGGCCAACATAGGAAAACCATATCAAGCACTGAACGCAAAAAAACAATATGATAAATATCATTAGCTCTTCACATATATATTTTTATATAGAATGTCTCTGGACACTGAATGCATGGTAGGTTGTGGCCTACTGTTTATTGCAGTTTTTTGTTTGTTATCTTTAATATAAAAGCATTAGCAAAAAAGGGAAACGATGACAATATTTTTTAAAATTCTTTAACGTACGCAATTCCAACTGGACGTGATACGTACTAAATGGACGTACATTGTCTTAGTTAAGATAGTAAATACTGCCTGGAATTACTGTTTTTAGATTTTCCAGTTCGGTGGTAAACGTTGATGTTTACAGCTCTAGTCAGTTACAAAATAATCAAATAGGGTCCTTTTTTGTTGAAGCCTCTTTAACATTAGCGAATCAGTATTTAGTGTTGAAATTTATTATATCAAATCAAGATTTTTAAATAGATCACACAGTGCGATGTTCAGTCGGTCATTGACCAACATAGGACAACAACACCAAGCACTGAACGCAAAAAACAATTCTGATAAATGTCATTAGCTCTGCATATATATACTGTCGACTAGAAGTCTTTTGTTTCGATTATGATACATTTTTTTCGAAAAGAAATCTTTAAGAGGCTATCGGTTATAGAGTCTCAGAGAACCGAACCGAAAATTACTATGGTAATTATTTTTCAATTGAACTCGGTTGCTAACTTCAGGTTGACCTTTAAGTTTTCGATTTTGTCCATAACTATTTTGTCAAAATTGAGGTATTTTGTGTTGCAGAATCTTCATTTTCTTTCTGTCCTGGGCAAGATTATTTATTTTTTAGCTCATTCTCACTAGGCCAGCATATTCATTTCTTTAATCATCTTGCCCCTTCAACGCTTCTGTCCAAAAAAATATAACTCTTTATTCCCCCCCCCCCCCCCCCCCCCCAGCGAATTGTGTAGCTTTATGACCATTGTTTAATTTGCCAACTTCAAATGAAATGCATAAAACCGTGATAGACATTTAAGTAAATCAAAAATAATATCTGACAAAATGGTAACATCATACTAATCAATATATCAGTTAAATTAAAACATCAATATAAATTATAACAATGATACTGATGATAATACCATATCACTAACGATAATATAACAATCTACAATTCCATATACCTTGAATAACATGAATATATATAAGTAAAGTTTGGTCACATGAAAAATTATTGCTAATATTCTATAGTTTCAAGATACACTTAATTTTATAAAAACAAAAATTTATAATTCAAGGATTAAAAATGTCTGATCGGTGATTATTAGCCACAAATTATACAGACGAAGTTAAACACTTTTCTCAAATATTTAACTACTTACAGAGCAAACTCATCAAGAATAATAACCATCCCAAATATTCCATCATGTCGAAGCGCTCAGTTTCGTCGTTATGTTGTGTGCTAAACCTATTGAAGGGTTTTAAGCTTTCTCACGGAACATTTAATATATAATCTAATTGGCGCTTTTTTGGCATATTCGCTATAGGTCGCTTGTCAATGGTTACACATGATTGCCAGAACTTTTCATGGTGATTATAATTTTGTTGAACCGGTGGCATAGTCACTACTGGAGAAATATGGTAAGGCTTAAAGCCATATAGTTTATAAAATATCTTCTACATTATTCTTAAAGAGTATATGATTTCTTATATATTATATGTTTTTGAACTTCATGTATTAAGACATCATCGAAAGTTTATAAGATTTCTTATAAATATTTTTATATAAAATGTCTTTAATATACATGTATCATATGAGATATATGATCTTGAAGTTCGAATAAATGTTTATACCTCATATATACATGATATATACAGTTAAAGAATAGAAGATGTCTGAATTAACTGATTAACTAAATGAAATGTCTCAAAACTGACTGTATAAGATATCGGACTTTTTTTTTACATATTACAGACTATAGCTAGTGATGTCTAATCCGCCCTTTTCCCCGTCATGCACACAACTTGAACATATGATAGCAGCCGGCTAGACTGTATACTCTTTCAGTAATGGGCCTGTAAGAATGTACTTAGGTCAGGTTTAGGAAGTAGTGTCAGATGTCCAGACTCTGTTTTTTTCCTATGACACAGGGTAAATTATTTTGGAACATAACACCCATTTTCTTTTCAAATAAAGACTTCAATAACTCAGGTAAAAAGGTCACTTAACATATTTTAAGCAAATTCTAGATTTCCTTTAATTTCGATTTTAGACCAAAAATCATTAAGCAGATAGATTTTTCTTTTTCCTGTTTGTATTTTGTTCCTGAACTAATTGTCTTCCAAATCATAGTATCAATTTCACCTAAGTACATCCTTGAGATTTATTTTAAAAAATTAGTTTAATATATTTCTAAATAACAATTTTGGGGCAAAACATTTAGAGGTAGCATCTTTTAAATAAATTAGAAGGACATATTTCAGACGAAGAAGACCATAACAATAATGTGGTGTGTGTATTCTCATCTACTCTTTTAAATCAACAATTATTAGTAATTTGATTCATTAGGATGTGTGAAAGAATTATGTTTTGTAAAAGTTTTAAAAAATGTTAACAGGTCACTATAGCCAATTCCTCAAACGCACCTCATAATAAAAGCATCTTAATCTTCTCGGCTCTTATTATAACCATTTTCCACCACATATTTTAAGAGACAGAATTACTCTGAACATTATTGTCTGAGAAAGAGAAAACGGCGTGTTTCTGTAGAGTTTATCATGATTAGGCTAAAACAAGACAAACCAATGACTCCAGATGACGAGAAAAAACTAGCAAGAGCTGGAACGAAGCAAAATGTTATCCTGTTTTTAGCTTTTTGTGGAATAATCCGAGGAGGTAAAGAAGTTTCTCATAAATTAATTAATCACCTTCAAATAATTTTGTTATCCTTAGGCTTAGCAAGGACGCAGATGTTATTATACGTCCCTGTCATTAGAAAACATAATGAAAACAATTAAGTACTATTGAATGGGGAAAAAAAACACACAAAAAAGACAAGACTAGTTGTCAATATTTCAAATCATATCTCTCACGTCGATTGGTCTGTTAGAAGTGTTTGTCGATGCAGGACGCAATGTCCATATTGCCATGTCGTCTATAAGATGTATCGTCCATACCTTGAAAAGATGCATCGACCATAATTTGGACAACATCGTCCATACTTTGTGAAGACGCGTTCATGGGGGGTTTTTTTTGGAAATAAATTGATGGTTATTATAACTTGTAAATGTATTATGCTGTATTTACATTATTTATCTTTTTTTTTTTATATGTTGTTCACTTGGAATACGCATTATATATAAATGTGTTTTATCTAATAAAATATTTATTAATCACTATAAAAACAACATGAACAATGGCACCCAAGCTGAGTTCAAGCTGATACAAACATACAATGGGTAGTGAAATTCTTGTAACAATTCAATCTATTTGAACAGTCTTTTTGAAGTACTGACCTTGCAGCATTAAGTAACCAGAAATGTTGTAAGCGATCTATACTGACTCTCTCAAACGGGCAAACTTGTACATAATAAATACTACAAAATCATATTTATGTTAAAACTATGAAATAATACTTGTTGTACATTTGTATTATTATATTTTATGCTATAACCACAATGGAATAAATACTTTAAGTAAGGACGATACGTCTTTACAAGGTATGGACGATATGTCCTATGGACGATGTGGCGGTATGGCCGACAAATCATATGGACGACATGGAAGTATGGCCATCACGTCTCGAAAGCATGTTTGTCACTTGTAAGATCTGAAGACGTGCAATTTAAGGGTATGATGCACTCCACAAATTTGAAGTGTATGATCAATATCATGAATATGTCTCGCTTTTTTTTTGGACAAAAGTCGAAGGCTCCACAAAAAGGGAGTAATTTTTTATTTTTGAAAATGTGTAATCATGCGAAGGCCCCAAAAAAATATACGTCTGTTTACGGTTACCCTACCGACCCTATTTTGAGCTAAACCTTAAGCCATTTTATTTCCGTCGTAAAGTGAAAATAAACTGAACTTGTGTTAAAAGTGAAGATAGTGTTGCCTGATTGATACATACCAATGTTCATAATCATGAATATGATAGCTGTTTTAAGGAAATTGGCGAATCGTGTGATGAAATAAACATTTTGCCGCCATTTTTTCCAATCAATAACAAAAGGAATTAATCCAATCATTAAAAATACAAGTAAACTCAGTCCATGGACAACTCTGACCACAGCACAACTCAAAATCATGGCGCAAAAAATAAAATGGAAAAAAAAATAAAATGGAAATACTGACCTACCTACCCTATTTATTTTGATGATGTAACCTTAAACAGATATATTTTTTTTCTCGCCTAATCTGTTAACTGCCCTTTTTTTTTTTAAATTTTAATAACTTTTTTAAACTATCCTGAATTTCTACCAAACATAGACAGAAGCTTGTTTATGATCATAAGATACTATCCAGAAGTATATTTTGTAAAATTATTCTTTTTCCATTTTTTACTTATAAATGGACTTAGTTTTTCTGCCAGCAAACATTACATTCACTCTGTGCCAGACTGTGGTTAAAGTTTTAAGATTTTAATTATTGTCTTAAACTATCTTGGATTTTTAACAAACTTGGACAAAAGCTTGTTTATGATCATAAGATACTATTCAGAAGCAAATTTAAATTTATTTTGTAAAAAAAATAAGACAGTACAATGTATTTTATTCCTTATAACATGTAAATGGTTTTAGATTATGTGCCAATCTAGGAATATCTTAACAAAAAACTTTTTACATCAAAAATTAAATGTAAGTTATACTTAAACATGTTAAATGTTCATGACTTTAGATAATTTTTTTCCGAAAATTGAGAAAACAACCATTAAACTTTAATTTAAAGTTCTAATATTTTCACTTTAATATTTGTCAAAATGTTTGATTTGAGTCCTTTACCTCTCAATAATAAATCAAGAATGCATGTTCTCCTGAAAATTGTTGATTCATTTATGTATTACTTTCTTTATATAGGTTTAATTTAGAGGCTTTTATTGATGTCAAATCTCATAAATTTCTATTTATAAAAAAAAAATGCCTAAAGTATATCAAGGATGAATAAAAAATTCTGCAGTGATTTCATCACCACTAAAATTCACAAGAATCTAATAATTTTATAATGTCATAATCAGTTAATATATAGATCAGAAGAACTCTTAGTTATCGTAAGCAAAAACGTGAGTTGAGATGTTGGTCAAACAATTTTTCATGTTGACTCTTAACTTTTTTGTTGTCTTAATTAGTCCTTCTTCCTCATAACTTTGTTGAAGCAATTATTTGTCATGTTTGTGTCAGGAATCCTCTTAATGAAGTCGATTTTGTGTGATAAGCACAGCTTAGAATGTTATTTTAGATATGAACATGATGAAAGCACTATATGATGGTAAATAGAAATGATAAAATATGACAATGTCATAGGTTCTAGTATTGTCAGTCAATCTGTGTTGACATCAAGGAAATGTTTAATATGTTTAACCTACAAACATGACAAATGTATTAATGAATGTTTTATTTTTTTCTGTTTCAGTACCTTATGTCTTGAAGCAGTTTGAATGAAGAATCCTGTATATTTTGAAATGGAAGACTAATGTATGGTATAAGATCCCAGCCAACCAAGACCATACATGTAGACAGACAATGTACTTACTGTGTGATAAATATAGTGTATGATTATGTTCAATAAATACATATTATTTGTTTATGTAACATTGTTTAATGTGAAGTAAATTTATATGATCAATTCAATGTCAAGATCAACTTACCTTCTTGCTCCACAAAGATAATTTGACTACTGTTTATAGGAGTTATTGCCCTTAAATGACAAGGGTCTAGTAAGCTGCTATACTCATCACTTGTTGTTTTGTTTCCGTCACCCACAGTAGGGGTCTATTTACTTTTATACAAATCTTAAAACAAATTTGGTCACAAGTATCTGATTATGATTTGGTTTCTATTTGAAAAATATAGTCCAATGAGCAAGCCTACCATCCAACATGACTCAATCTACATGTAATTAAAATTAGTTCTCTGCTCTTGCTCCTCATTGTTTATATGTCGTGCATGGGAACTTATTAGTTCCCTACCGATGAAGTCAAAGTGAACTTTAGATTTGCATTCCGTCCGTCTGTCTGTCTGTCTGTCAGTCGGCAAATCAGTTTTCCAGACTTTTTCCTTCATGCTTTAAGATATTGATTTGACATTTGATGCATTGTTTTATCATGACAAGTTACAGGTCAAGTTCAGTTTTCACGATTTTAGCTTTTCTCCTTGTTCAGTTAAAGCCCTTTCCCTAGAAATAAAATTTTTGATGAAATACTTATTAGTTACTAGATTTCTGTTCAAAGGGAAATAACTCAATGACATTTTGGATTTTTTTCCTTTGGTAAACTGTTTAAAGAAGTTAGTGGGAGGTTTGTTTGTTATTCTGTATTAGTTGAAGTGAACTCATTTATTTAGTCAGTCCAGCAAATCAGTTTTCCAGACTTTTCTTCATGCTTGAAGATATTGATTTGATATTTGGATTATTGTTTTATTATGACAAGTTTCAATGAAGTTCAAATATTGTTACAGTCGGATGATTTTGTGCAGGGTTATTGTCCTTTGACTTAGAAATTTCACTTAAATAATCAGTTTTCAACAGTTTTTATATGCCTAATTACGGGACGTATTATGGTATACTGTTACCAGTATCCATCTGTTCATCCGTCATCAACATGTCAGACATTAAGTCAAAAATGCTTTAACCAATTTGCATAAAACTTTGGTGAATTGTTTATATCTATTGACGTGAGCTCCCTTTCATTTTTTTATAAATTTTAGATTTTATGTTTCCAAATTATTGGGTTTTATTCATTAAAAAAGGGGGGATTTTCAAGTTTTAGGACAATAACTCAAGAATGCTTTCACCAACTTGCAAGAAATTATGGGGAATTGTTTGGTGACATCCCATTAGTCAGACAACCATTATTCCGACAGCCCATTACTCTGACAACCCAATATTCCGACAGCCCATTATTCCGACAGCCCACTATTCCGACAACCCATTACTCCGACAACCCATTATTCCGACTATGCATCTATCTTGTGTGTATGGGTAAACATTGACCTATATTGGTTTACTTTTGTAAATTGTTATTTGGATGGAGAGTTGTCTCATTGGCACTCACACCACATCTTCCTATATTTATTGATACTGAATGTTGTTTGATATCAATGTGTAAGTTTTTTTCTTTTTTCCTATTTTGTTTAGGCTCCGATTTCAGGGTTTATAGAACATGTTGAAGTCGGCTATATCGTGTGATGCGTTTTCAGATTTATAACTCAATTGATAGCCAAGTTGAAAATTCTCGTCATATTTTTCTCAGAAACTACAAAACAATGATTTCTGAAATTTTGTTTCAATGTTTATATAAGTCCGTTATACTGTCTGGTGCTTTTCAGATTCACAAATCAACAACTTTCGGCTATTTACCGAAATATTTAAGCGGGGTATCGTCAGTAGCTCGCACCATCACTGGTTGGTCTTGATTTATATATATGCTCTTAATACCCTGTAATTTGGAAAATGAAATATTCTTTTTTGTTCTATTCTGTATATATACAGATTTCGAATTGAGTATATAGAAAGTATTCGAACTATCTTAGTCTTATGTAACATATACGTAGTTATTTCTTAAAATCTGTTATTACATAAACGTAATAATATACAGACAGACAAATTTTATTTTACCCTGATACCCTGATATTTGAATTGAAAAGTGTCGGACTTATGGGTTGTCGGAGTATTGGGCTGTCGGAGCAATGGGTTGTCGGACTATTGGGTTGTCGAACTAATGGGTTGTCGGAACAATGGGCTGTCGGACTAATGGGCTGTCGGAATAATGGCGTGTAACCAATTGTTTATATGTATTGACATGAGCAATAGATAAAGAGAAACTTAAAACAGAAAACAAAAATTGTCAAGAGGATAAGATTTGGCAAGATGGCAGAAATCTTTAGTTGAAAAGTCATTGGAGTTATTGACCTTAATAATGATTTGTGTCCTGCCTGGGACTTCAGTCGCAGAAAGCTCAACACAAGAATAGTGATCTTGCAGCGGTGGTATTAACATAACTTCTTTTTAAAAAAGCTCAATAGTTCAGAAAGTAGAAGAAAAGACCTGGATGCTTCATATTTTGTATACAAGTATAGATGTCTGATGTTATGATTTTTCTGTCTGTACTTTCCATTGTCCTTGACCTCATTTTCACTACTTGAAAAAAAGTTAAGATTTTTTGTACTTTAATTCCTCTCTTATTTGGAGAAATAGGGTAACTATATTTGGTATGTGCAGATTTGTATGCCTGTCAGAAAGTTTTCACTTGACCTCGACCTCATTCCATGGACCAGTGAGCAAGGTCAAGTTATGGGGTCAAGTCTTGTATATATAACCGGAAGAAAAGTGACATTGGGAACTTTTACTATAATTTTCAAAGTGCTTTATAGGAACTCTCGTTTGAATTGAATATGTATATGAACTCTCGTTTTGATTAGTAATATGAACTCTCGTTTTGAATATTTATTTAAAACCAATTATAACCCCGTGAATTCCGGCATCAGTCCGTGAACTTCGACACGGGTTACATTAAAGTCTGTAGGTCTATAATCGACACTATGGCTGCTTTAAACGCAAGACCGTATAAAAATATATACAAATTTATTCACACAAGTTTACAGTTCGAAAGCTAGGGGAAGACTGCCCCAGCAACAGTTTACAAAAACATAAATTAATTCAAAGATAAGGGTATTAAAACATGAAAATGTTCTTATAAAATATAAATATACTTGTCCAATGTTATGTAATAATAATAGGATTATTGTCCTCCGGCTAAACTTTATAAAATAGCGATAATTGCTTTTGTAGTTCAAGCGTTAGATACATGTATTATCTCTCACACTCTTGACAGCCATCGGATTAAGTTGTAAAATAGTAAATCTATAATCTCTTTGGGTATTTGAAATAAAGAAACATTATATTTAAGAATAAAGAAACATTTAAAACAAGAAATATTCAACTTAAAACTAAAATGAGAAATATTCAATTTAAAACGAAAGTTCATATAAATATTCAAAACGAGAGTTCATATTACTAATCAAAACGAGAGTTCATATACATATTCAATTCAAACGAGAGTTCCTATAAAGCACTTTGAAAATTATAGTAAAAGTTCCCAATGTCACTTTTCTTCCGGTTATATTATATAACCCCGTGAATTCCGGCATCAGTCCGTGAACTTCGACACGGGTTACATTAAAGTCTGTAGGTCTATAATCGACACTATGGCTGCTTTAAACGCAAGACCGTATAAAAATATATACAAATTTATTCACACAAGTTTACAGTTCGAAAGCTAGGGGAAGACTGCCCCAGCAACAGTTTACAAAACATAAATTAATTCAAAGATAAGGGTATTAAAACATGAAAATGTTCTTATAAAATATAAATATACTTGTCCAATGTTATGTAATAATAATAGGATTATTGTCCTCCGGCTAAACTTTATAAAATAGCGATAATTGCTTTTGTAGTTCAAGCGTTAGATACATGTATTATCTCTCACACTCTTGACAGCCATCGGATTAAGTTGTAAAATAGTAAATCTATAATCTCTTTGGGTATTTGAAATAAAGAAACATTATATTTAAGAATAAAGAAACATTTAAAACAAGAAATATTCAACTTAAAACTAAAATGAGAAATATTCAATTTAAAACGAAAGTTCATATAAATATTCAAAACGAGAGTTCATATTACTAATCAAAACGAGAGTTCATATACATATTCAATTCAAACGAGAGTTCCTATAAAGCACTTTGAAAATTATAGTAAAAGTTCCCAATGTCACTTTTCTTCCGGTTATATTCTCCACAATATTAAAACGAAAGTTCATATAAATATTCAAAACGAGAGTTCATATTACTAATCAAAACGAGAGTTCATATACATATTCAATTCAAACGAGAGTTCCTATAAAGCACTTTGAAAATTATAGTAAAAGTTCCCAATGTCACTTTTCTTCCGGTTATATATATTAAATTCAATAGGTCTTCTATATTTGGCTTATGGTTTGATTATAAGTTGTACATGTCCAACTGACAGGTATAATCAGATAACCTGACTTCGTTTTCATGGTTCAGTGGTTCAAGTTAGTTTTTATACGACCGCAGGTTGGGATTGATTTTGGAAGTTTTGGTCCAAACAGGTTAGGAATTAGGGGCCAAAAAGGGCCCAAACAAGCATTTTCTTGGTTTTCACACTATAACTTTAGTTTAAGTAAATAGAAATTATTGAAATTTTGATACAAGGTTTATAACCACAAAAGGAAGTTTGGGATTGATTTTGGGAGTTTTGGTTCAAACTGTTTAGAAATTAGGGGCCAAAAAAGGGCCCAAAATAAGCATTATTCTTGGTTTTCGCACAATAACTTTAGTATAAGTAAATAGAAACCAATGAAATTTAAACACAAGGTTTATGATCACAAAAGGAAGATTGGGATTGATTTTGGGAGCTGAGATCTTAACAGTTTAGGGATTAGGGGCCAAAAAGGGGCCCAAATAAGCATTTTTCTTGGTTTTCACACCATAACTTTAGTATAAGTAAATAGAAATCTATGAAATTTAAACATTTTTAAAATTTAAACTTTGTTTGATTTTAGGGAGCTACCATTTGATTTTTAGGGGGGGGGGGGGGGGGGGGGGGGCTAGGATGAAATTTGAAAAAAATAGGCAGGACAGAAGTTTTGAGTAAAAAAAAAGGCAGGATGAGACACTTGCAAAAAAAAAAGTTCAGGACTACAATTTAGGTAATTAAAAGTCAGGATAAACTAAAAAAAAAAAAAAGCAGGACCGAACAGAGATTACAGCTAAAAAAAAATGCAGGACAAAATTTTTCATCCTAGCCCCCCCAATAAAAATCATATGGTAGCTCCCTTATCAAAAATTGAATAATTGGGGTTTCTTGATATGCTGAATCTAACTGTGTATGTAGATTCTTAATTTTTGGTCCCGTTTTCAAATTGGTCTGCATTAAGGTCCAAAGGGTCCAAAATGAAACTTAGTTTGATTTTAACACAAATTGAATCCTTGGGGTTCTTTGATATGCTGAATCTAAAAATGTACTTAGATTTTTGATTATTGGCCCAGTTTTCAAGTTGGTCCAAATCGGGATCCAAAATTAAACTATATTTGATTTCATCAAAAATTGAATAATTGGGGTTCTTTGATATGCCAAATCTAACTGTGTATGTAGATTCTTAATTTTTTAGCCACTTTTGAAAATTTTTAGAAATTTGAAAAAAATAGACAGGACAGAAGTTTTGAGTAAAAAAAAAAGGCAGGATGAGACACTTGCAAAAAAAAAAGTCAGGACTACAATTTAGGTAATAAAAAGTCAGGATAAACTAAAAAAAAAAAGCAGGACCGAACAGAGATTACAGCTAAAAAAAATGCAGGACAAAATTTTTCATCCTAGCCCCCCCAATAAAAATCATATGGTAGCTCCCTTATCAAAAATTGAATAATTGGGGTTCTTTGATATGCCAAATCTAACTGTGTATGTAGATTCTTAATTTTTTGTCCCGTTTTCAAATTAGTCTACATTAAAGTCCAAAGGGTCCAAAATTAAACTAAGTTTGATTTTAACAAAAATTGAATTCTTGGGCTTCTTTGATATGCTGAATCTAAACATGTACTTAGATTTTTTATTATGGGCCCAGTTTTCAAGTTGGTCCAAATCGGGAGCCAAAATTATTATATTTTAAAAGTATTGTGCAATAGCAAGAAATTTTCAATTGCACAGTATTCAGCAATAGCAAGAAATCTTCAATTGCACAGTATTGTGCAATAGCAAGAAATTTTCAATTGCACAGTATTGCGCAATAGCAAGAAATTTTCAATTGGAGTTATCTTTCTTTGTCCAGAATAGTAGTTGAATCAACTTAAATCATTGTTTTATACAATATACAATGTATATTCACTTTTACTACCAACTGATAAATTAAAACAATCTTTACCATTCAGTGATAACAAGCACTTTCTTTACATTTTAATATTTTATGATGTTTTTAAATGAGTAGTTATTGTTGCAAACTCCATAAGTAATTTGAATTGAGATCAGTTTTGGAATAAGAGAAAGGGGGATGTGAAAAAAAAATTGGGGGAGTTCAATTTTTCTCATTTCAAATTTCTTAAATAAAAAGAAAATTTCTTCAAATATTTATTTGAGAGGATTAATATTTAACAGCATAGTGAATTGCTCAAAGGCAAAAAACAAATTTTAAGTTTATTAGACCACATCCATTCTGTGCCAGATACCTATGCTGTGTTAACTATTTAATCACAATCCAAATTTAGAGCTGAATCCAGCTTGAATGTTGTCCATACTTGCCCCAACCGTTCAGATTTCAACCTCTGTGGTCGTATAAAGCTGCGCCCTGCGGAGCATCTGGTTGTGTTTTGGTCTGTTATTCTTCTATTGTATGCAATAGGTCAACTTTATTTGATGCATGGAAATATTTTAAGATGACCTTGACCTTATTTTTTATGGTTCTTTGTTCAATGTTAAGTTTTTATGTGTTATGGCTTTTTATTTTTAAATTATAAGAAATAGGCCAGTCAACTTTATTTGGTGTATAAAATGATTGTAAGGTGTACATGTTGATCTGGCATGTATCCTCTGATCTTGACCTAATTTTCATGGTTTATTGGTCAATAATAAAAAAAAAAAAGTCTGGTTAAGTTTGTTTCTTAGATACTATATGCAACGGGTGATCTGTGGAACGATTGTAAGTGGTACATGTTTGTGATCTCTCATTGCGACGTTGTTCATTTCAAAGTTTATACGCAAATCTATTCAACTGATTGTTAGGAATAAAAAATACAAAAGTGTGGCAGGCAGAAGAAATTGTTTAAAATAATCAATATCTATTAATGTCGGCAAGGAAACAGTTGCGGATGCAAAATTGCAATCATGCAGAACAAAAACAACACCAACATTACTATTTCAAATGAAAAAGTTTGTAGAGTATCTTCTGAACAATATTTTTGCTGTTTTTTCTATACTAACCATTGCATTAAAAGTACCCTGTTTCGCGGAGAAAGTATATTGCTCCTGCTGATAATATATATATATCATACATCTATCTACACCTTCGGGTCTTTATAAATCCTTCAAATATTCGGCTTTGTTGCTTACATCTTATATATATATAGAAGACACCATTTGCTATTTTGTATCTGTATTGTTGGTTTGTTTTTATACGACCGCAAAAAAATTTTGCGTTCAGTAGAAATTAATAAAATTATAACACAATTTTTATAACCACAAAAAGAAGCTTTAGCCTTGGGATTGAATTTGGGGGTTATGGTCCCTAAGGTTTAGGAATTAGGGGCCCAAAACAATCATTTTTGTAGTTTCAAGACAAAAATTGGAGTTATCTATGTCCAGAATGGTTGTTGAATCACCTAAAACTAATACTTTATGAAATCTTTGAAAATTGAAGTTATCTTCCTTTGTCGAGAATAGTAGTTGAATCAACTTAAATCAATGCTATATATACACTATACAATGCACTATTCACTTTACTTCCAACTGATAAATTAAAGCAGTCTTTACCATTCAGTGATTACAAGCACTTTGATTACCATTCTAGGGTTATGCCCCTTTGCAAATGGAAAAATTGAAGACCCCTTGTTTTTGTCACCTGTAATCGTAAGTCTGAAGTGTAATCCTAGGTAAAGCCATAGTTTCCGCAAATGTCTATAAAGATAAATTTTCACGTCTTCGTACTATGAACATCAGAATTATTTATTTTGTAAAAATATTTTTTCATTTGAACAACAAAATAATTTTTATTTACCAGTGTATAATATTATTGCAAATGACGGATTTTAGTTCAAGGTTGTTGTTTTTTTTCTGAAATTGTTTAACATTTCACAGCTGTATAATACTGTTACTGTAATTCATAATTATTCATCCCCTTTTTGTTGTTGATGTATCATCATATACCATATTTATTCGTTCAGTGTATTATCACTTGTGTTATATGTCATTTGATTGAGTTGAGCCATTTCAATTGGTATTTTATAGTGTGTCTTTCTATGTTGTGATGTTACACTATTGTTTGAGATAAGAGTAAAGATTTGGTTACATTAAAACGTTTAATATCAGTTGATGTGGTTCATAAGTGTTTCTCGTTACTCGTTTTTTATATAAATTTCACCGTAGGTTTTCCCATTTGAATGGTTTTACACTAGTAATTTTTGCCGCCCTTTATAGCTTGCTGTTCGGTGTGAGCCAAGGCTCCGTGTTGAAGATCGTTATTTGACCTTTTATGTCTACTTTAATAAATTGTGACTTGGATGGAGAGTTGTCTCATTGGCACTCATACCACATTTTCTTATATCTATAAACATTGATATGAGATTTTGAGTCGAAACAATGAACATGAAGTTGATAAACTCTATACAATTAGAAGGTTTATAATAAAAAAAAATTGGGGGGGGGGGACTAAAAGATATGGATTTTTTATATATAAAAAAGATGTGCTATGATTGCTAAAGAGACAACTCTCGACAAGGAACCAAATGACACTGAAATTAACACCAATAGGTCACCGTGCCGCATAGTCAGATATATGAGATCTCCGAAATGACAAATGTAAAACAATTCTAAGTGTAAACTAGCGGTCGAATTAATGTACAAAAAAATAACAGAAAAACAAATATGTAAACACAGCAACAAACGACAATCACAGGATTATGTATATTGCATGGTATTTTGGAAGTTGCAATTGAGATTTTATTCTATTGAACATATAGTCGTAAATTTATATATCGTAGTTATCAGTAATACGCTGATCACATTTTTCGATGCGAGATTGACTTCTGCGCTAAACCGGCAGCTACAGAATGAAAGTGTAAACATTATATATATAGTAGCGTGTTTTTAATGCTGTCATCTGGTACTTAGGGAGACGGTCTTATAAAGAGTCAAAATTATTTCCGAATCCCGATGGTTTTTTTTTAATATCTGTCATTTGGGCAAACATTGCGTCTATTATAACAAGTATCCCAGCGAATCACATAAACTAATTACGAAGTTACTACAAAGTTCCAAGAAAAGTGGTGGTACGAGGTTTTAGACCGCCAAATTTTGCAAATGGCCGACACAATTTGGCATTTTTCAATAGAAATAATAAGTTGGTGACAAGCATATTTTCTTTAAGGACCACGAGGACCATCAGGGAAAAAAGATCCGAGAACTTAAAAAGTATGCATCTATCATTGATTTTTAATCAAACATATAGGTAGTGTATGGAAACATACTGTATTTACCCTCGAGAGTTGTTTATTGGGGCCTTGGTCTTATCTGAGAAAAAAAAAAGAGATAAAGTCTCTTTAGTATACAAAGACCCACTACTCAAACGTAGAACGTAAAGAAGTTTGTTATTCCTTTACCACGAAGGAGGTTGCGCACTAAGATTTTGTAGATTTGAACAGGTCTGCCAGGTAAAAGTGCAATGGAGACCACAACACAATTTGATTAAAATATGGATCCTGTGTCAAAAGGTTTTTGTAATCAGATTGAACCTAAATGTCACCAGCAGATGATACCTGTTTGGCCATTTGCATCTCTTGACCCTTATTTTTCCCTTTTAAATAAGATGACATCTCGGTCAAGTTATAATAAGCAAAAGTAAAGAGTGTAGAAAAATGAATGGAATTTTCTGAAATGTATTGTGATGTTCTATTTCATTCCATTTCTGAATCTCTCATCCATATATCTGTTTACTAATCTATCAAATTTCTTGTTATCAAAACCATGACTAAGTACGTTAATATGTATTTATACAGCACTCATCCTATATGTCCACCTTTGTGACTCATTCACAGACTGCTACATGTACGTTGCTTTTTAAGAACGATTATTCAAATATATGCTTGTTGCGCCATTCAAGTCAGCAATTATATAAATGTAGTGATTACCAGTGTCAAATCCAATCGGGGTTCGGGGATGGGACCCCGCCCCTTTTCTGGACGATCAATGGCGGCATTTGAATGGGGTCAAATGGTTCGACCCCCTTTTTCTCCTGGGTTGGGAACCCTCCTTTTGAAAACTAGCTGGATCCGCCCAGAGCTGTATACGGTTACCTAACTCATTGGTCATTTACTATATTTTTCTTTGTTAATGAATTACGACCTACGGTTTTAATCCACTATTATAGGTGTGTCCACTTGAACGAAATTTAAAATATTTGAAGATCTTTGAAAAACATTTTTTTCCTTCAGGGGAAGTTTAATAAAAGACCAATCATCCATCGGTTTATTTTATTGCAGGTGTAAATAAAAATAAATATGTTAAGTTTCTGTATATAATCTTAGTAATTATGTATGAAAATGCAGTTAATCCATTGCAAATATTTTCATTCTAGTAAATGTTATTATTGCATCAGTGTTTCGTGCCATGTATAAACGGCATAAGTCATGACGCAAGGTCACAAACACTGCAAGTTGTGCAGAATTTTGTTATCAAAACAGGAAAAATGAAATATTCTTTTTCATTGTAAGGATCAAAATGGCAAACCAACCTTTTTACTAAATATGTTTTCACAAATTCAGTTCACTTGGACGATAATGACGCCTACTGTTTAACACTTTACACTTGTATTTCGTAGAATGAGTGGAGTAACCGGTATATCTACTGTCTATACGGTGCCTTGGGCGAGATTAAAACCTCATTCATCAAATTCAAATGCTCCAAATTAAGACTAAAATTACTTGTAAAAATATGCCTTTTTCGAGGCTTTAGATTTCAATGCATTATGAACTCTAATTTGAAATATCGACAAAAAAAACCTTGTTCGATGACGGGACACCGAAGGGAGATGATCTATACAGCTATTGACATTTACGATACATGCTTTTTTACTTTCTTTATTTCAAGTATGATATTTGTAATAACGACTGATATGTTTATAAGACTGCACTTGCAAGTTCAAACAGTCGATAAGACATATCTATAGAGCTCGAGCTTTTAACAGGCTAATTGACCAGCATTTAGCCACAGGCACTCGTCTCAGAATTTCACCCCTATATGCCTTTATATTTAAAAAAAATTCTGAGACAAGTGTCAGTGCATTTAGTTTAGATTGTAGATGCACTAACTTGTCAGTGATAATACCTTCTCATGTATTAAAGGTTAAGCCTACAAAATCAAAACAATTGGACAGTGGTGATAATGACTCCTTCTTTACCTGAATTTATTTATCTGGATAAGTTCACTTATATAATCGATTTAATGTCAGTAATGCAACAACAAATGGAAGTTATTAACGGCATTGACTGGCTATGCCTGGGCTATGCAGCACCCGCACAGTCGGTCTGTCATGCTTCCTTTTATTGTAGCTTATATATATATATTGTTTGTAGAAGGGGGATTCAATCTAGTTATCTCACCCAATCGGAGTCAAGATTGGTGACATTCATCCTGTTACCATAGTTAAGCGTCCTTGAGATCAAATTGAGCAACGTAAATAAATCTCGAGGAAACCTATCCTGTCGGTATTTATATATTACATCTTACATTTCCTAATTCCACTGAAAATGATGGGTTAAACAGCACTTATTACCTCTCGGTTCTTATTCATCTCCAAAACAACCCTTCAACTTTAAAACTGTGCAAAGGCGTGTCTTGATTAAGATAGGCCGGTATACTTATATTTATATAAATTATAAACATATAAAAGTCTTAAACACTAACCTACCTGCAGACTATAATTTACAGAGAACAGTTTGCCAAAACTGACTTTGCTACACTAACAGGAAAACCGTTAAAAAATAAGGTAACGATTTTCGTTTTTTTCTATTGGGCATAACACCTATTCCCATTTTTGAACATGTCTGTTTTATAAATATTTTTATAATTTATTATTCATCTATTTTCTTCTAAAATATTCTTCCACGAACAATTAACTTCTCCATTCTTATTTCCCTAGTTTACACAATGCATGAGGTATTTTTGACGTCAATCATTTCTTACCCAATTAACACCTATCTATCTTTGTCTAAATAAAGGCTGCAGAAGAGGTATCATAGAAACAGTAAGTATATGTGTTTACAGTAGATGTAAATCATCTGCAAATTCTTATTGAAGCATTTTAAGATATGGTAAGACCAATATTTTATACTTTAGAAATTAAACTGGGTACATAAGCTTTACAATAAATCGAACATACAACATAAATAACTGTCATACATTAGCTACAAAACCAGTTTAAACCTACCGTTTCTTCGAAAAATGTCAGTACAAAATCAAGAACATGTTAGTTCTATTTAATTGAATTGTTCCGTTAATTGATCGCCTTTGATTTTGACAGTTTTTATTAAACTGAATTCGGTATTTTAGTTTTAGTTTTTAATATAACAAAAAGCAGTGTTTTTTTTTATCATTAATTGTCGTTTTACATGTTTTATATGATTTTAGATTGATGTAAATGTGTATTTTATATAGTCCTTTATAAGTATTTTGGGAAAAGCACATACACTTGTATCTTATTTAAAATGTGTGTGTTTTTATGTGGTGATATTCTAATAAACTACTGTCTGTTGTTATAGACTGTATGTTGTTATAGACTGTATGTTGTTATAGACTGTCTGTTGTTATAGACTGCATGTTGTTATAAACTGTCTGTTGTTACAGACTGTATATTGTTATAAACTGTCTGTTGTTATAGACTGTCTGTTGTTATAGACTATCATGTTGTTATAGACTGTCTGTTATAGACTGTTTGTTGATATAGACTGTATGTTGTTATAGACTGTATGTTGTTATAGACTATCATGATGTTATAGACTGTCTGTTGTTATAGCTTGTATGTTGTTATAGACTATCATGTTGTTATAGACTGTATGTTGTTATAGACTGTCTGTTGTAATAGGCTGTCTGTTGTTATAGACTGCTATCATGTTGTTATAGAATTATGTTGTTATAGACTATCATGTTGTTATAGACTATCATGTTGTTATAGACTGTATGTTGTCATAGACTGTCTGTTGTTATAGACTGCTATCATATTGTTATAGACTATCATGTTGTTATAGACTATCATGTTGTTATAGACTTTCATGTTGTTATAGACTGAATGTTGTTATAGACTATCATACTGTTATAGACTATCATGTTGTTATAGACTATCATGTTGTTATAGCCTATCATGTTGTTATAGACTGTCTGTTGTTATAGACTGTATGTTATTATAGACTATCATACTGTTATAGACTATCATGTTGTTATAGCCTATCATGTTGTTATAGACTGTCTGTTGTTATAGACTGTATGTTATTATAGACTGTCTGTTGTTATAGACTATCATGTTGCTCACAATATATCTTTAGCATTTGTGTTGTTGTGTTTCAGTCTCTATGACTCGCGCCAAATCTTCTTTTAATCGTGCTGGTATACACGAACTATATTTGTTTTTTCCATGAAACCGTTTTCATGAAAACTTTTACATTAAAAAAAAATTGGATAAGCCTAGATCTAGATATGTGTTGTTGGTCCAGTGTATGTTGCATTTGCTTTTGCTTTTGCAAATCATTGGTCAACGCAAACGACCCTTACATCCCGTCTAAATTCAGCACTGGGTAAACGATACAAGTTTACTCTTCCTTACTATATGTAATAAAAATGCTTCGCTGAGCGCAACCTGATACGACCGCAGAGTCTAAATGTTGGGACAAATTTGGACACAATATTCTAGCTTGATACTGTCAGAATTTGGATTGTGATCAAATTTTTGACATACTAGTAATATAGGTTTCTGACACAAAATAAATGTGGTCAAAGATCTTTAAAATCTATTGCGCACAACATTGCAATTGAAGATTTCTTCTTTAAACTTTACAAAAAATTTGAAGTTTGAAAAATTTTGATGAAAAAAAATATGAATCCCTTTAAAAAAATGGAACCCCAACCCCTCCCCCCTTGTAGCAATTACTCAAGCCTCCTCTTTGTTGTATGGAACCTAGTAGTACAGTTTTAGAGAGACCCACATGATACACTTAAACACAAGTTATTGTCTAGAGACTAGAAAAATCCTTGTTTTGGCTCTAATTCCTGCATGTTTGTTACAATTACCCCAAAACTCAATCCCAACATTCTCGTTGTGATATGGAATATTGATGTACAATGTCAGAGAGATCCATACACTTACACATAAGTTATTGTCCGGAAACTACAAAAATGCTTGTATGTAGCCCCGAATTCATAAACTATTGCTACCATAACCTCCAAAATCAATCCCAACCTTTCTTTTGTGTTAGTGAACCTTCTTGTAATTTCATAGAGATCCATTGAGCAGACTTTAACCGAAGTTATTGTCCGTAAACCAAATGCGTCTGCGGACACCGACGCCGACGATGACATCATAGCATTATACGAACCAAAAACATATTTGCGGTCGTATACAAATTAAAAGAAAATGAAGATGTGGTACGATTGCAAATGAGACAAATCTTTACAAGAGATAAAATGAAACTGAAATTAAAAATCATTGGTCAACGTACGGTCTTCAACAACGAATATAGCCCATTCCGCATAGTCAGCTATAAAAGGTCCCTACATGACAAATGTAAAACAATTCAAACGAGAAAACTAACGGCCTAATTATGTGCATAATTCGTTCGCTTTGATGATTATGAATTTTTCCTTTTCATCAATCAAAATATAATAGTTTGTTATGAAATCTGCCACATTTACTGAGGAATTATTACGGTTTTATGTATTTCAGATATGTTGCTGATTTCTGCCTTAACTCTTGGGATTTACGGTTTTATTGACAGTTTAACTGTTACAGAACTGTCCAAGTTTTCAACATCCGGAAACTTTCCTAAATCTACCGTAAGAGTCGATACAACTCCATCGGATAGGTAAATTATCTATATTTTGATAAAACTGATTCAAGAATCCTGATATAGCAATATAGGATTATTTGTTGCGAATCTAAGCTAATATGAGAGATCATATTACATTTTTTTTCACAGAAGCTTAAGACTTAGAACCCCATTTTGTCCTGCATTATGTATACCTTCAACAAAACCATTCATTTGTGAGAAGTTAAGATGTATTGCCACTGAGCCTATATGGTAAAAGGGGTATCAAATATATATATACTATTTTAAAAGAAATCATAGTGAAAATATCTGTATCGAAAAAGAAGGTCTAGTTCAAACGCGTCTGTGTATCTGTGAACAAAATATATATTTATTGAATAGATTGTTGAAAATGTCTATCTTTGAACTTTTGAATGGCAGCGAAAGGTGTCACAATATTTGTTTATAATCAATTCCTTTAATATTTTAGATATCTTATATATGCATCGGGAATACCAGATCATCCATGGGAAAAGGTCAATCCAAATGATGCAACGAATCAAAACTATAACATTAGTATTCCAAAAATACCAGGCTACAATAATGGAGCGCATGGTTGTGTCCCAATGGGTATGATCGGTATTACCAGGACAGGCGTAGCCATATTCAATCCGTTAAATGTTGACCTTGAAAATGCAGTTGAAGGTCAAACACGAGAGACTTTTGACAGTTGCGATGGCCATCCAACAAACGCAGGATCATATCATTATCACAAGATTCCAGATAGCTGCCTTTATAAAGGAGAGGCCGACGAGTTCATTGGCGTCGCTTTAGATGGATTTCCAATATATGGTCCAAATGCATCAGATGTGAACGGTCTGTTGACCTCAACTGACCTCGATGAATGTCATGGTAGAGAGGTTAATGGCGCCTATCGATATCATGCGACAGAGACATGGCCGTACTTTCTTGGGTGTTTTAAGGGTGTGGTATTAGAAAATCTTCCTGGTTTGCAGTACATTTGTGAACCAACCAATAAATCATCTTCAGGTATACATTGATTATATGCAGGTAAAATAAATGCCGTTTATGCGCAACTACCCGGGCGGCTTTAAGGTTCATCATATTAAAGGAATTGAAAAATATGGCCGTGTTTACACCTCCAAAATTACTATGAGTACAGACAAACTGGTACATCCAGGAAAGTTTTAATGCATGGCAGGAACTAGATATATAAAAGTTATATGAAGTCTACGTTTCAGAAAATTAAAAACTTACCTGGATTTTGATGTTTATTTTTTTCCAGTCTGCAGAAGATAGCAAAATAAAGAAACACCCGAGTTTCATTTGATACGGTCCACTCAGTTACACAGTTTAAACCTGTTAAATCACCTATTGTTTACAGGTGTCTATTGTCCATATATTGTCCATTTAAATCAATACTACTCACAAAATTGATTATATGAGGGGAGCTTCTCAATCGTTTTCACTACTTAGTTAATTTTTGCACCTTCTGCAGGAACGAAAAAAAAAATGGATAGCAAAATCTAGAAAAGTTTATAATTTTCTGAAACACAAAATGCATTTAAAATTTATATATCTAGTTGCCATCCCTTAAAACTGTTGCAGGTGTATAGGTTAGTCTGTACTCAGAGTAAAATTTGGGGTGTAAATACGGCCATTTTAGCCAAAAGGTTATGATGAACCACTTTTGCGATTTTTTTACATTACTTTCACAGCGGAAATAATGAATATACTATATAGATATCCAGCATGTTGCAAATAGGACTAGCGAATAAGTAATATAATAAAACCCAGTGTCAAACAGTATTTCTTACAATCCACTTTCTGCGATTAAAATTTGCTAAACAGATAGAATTTGAGGATTGATATGAAGCTTTATTTCTGTCGTGTATATAGATATAGGAAGATGTGGTATGAGTGCCAATGAGACAACTCTCCATCCAAATAACAATGTATAAAAGTAAACTATTATAGGTCAAGGTATGGCCTTCAACACGGAGCCTTGGCTCAACAGCAAGCTATACAAGGCCCTAAAATTAGTAATGTAAAACCATTTAAACGGGAAAACCAATCTATATAAAAATACATGTATTTAAATTCGACCTTTAATGTCAATAAAAAAACAACCCGACTAAAGAGAATAAAACAACCAAATGCCAACAATTGGTCTTCAACGCAAAATGCGGTGTGGTTTAACACTGTTTTGTGATATCTCAACTCCCTCCAAGTCCCCAAGCCAATGTGGAATAAACAGACACACAAAAAAACGCAATTGAAACTCGATTTAAACGAAATCCGAATCCGATGTTAGAACAGGTAACAGATCTGCTTGTTATGATAAAACCAGTTATCTTGAACGTTTTATATGTATATATATTTCACGTATCACCTTGACATGATATTACTGGTTGTCCATCATTTCCAGAGAATCTGCGAGCGTTCTTTTGATATGGTCATCAGGCATTGTTTACTTGTACCCTTTGCCAAGTGTTATATAGTGGTGAACATAGTAGTTTAACATCTTGCATTGCCACTTTGTACCATTTCGAGCAGAATAAAAGACCTAAAAAAAGAATAGGTACAAATGGTTTAAATCTTAGAAGACACAGAATAATTGATGCAAATATATAAAGAATAGAGAATAAGCGGCAAACTATATAATGAATAGAGGAAAATTGTTTAAAAAAGTAAAGAAAAAGAGAACACTAATCCAGACCCTCAATTAAACCTCACTGCACAGGTTCAGAAATTACAAAAGTTCACTAAACCATCGTCCAAGTCTAGAAAGGTCAAATTACAACCCACTAAGCAGCTTAGAAATGAGAAATCTATAATGAAACATTTCTTTTTACTTTTGAACGATTTCAAATGTGATTTCAAAGATTGTTTTAAGTTATATTTTATTAACTGTTTCAGGTTGGGAAGATTGGAAAGAATGGAACGGATATCTTTGTAACTGTCCACCGCCAGAAGGACAGGGTGATGGGAAAATGCCAGATCCATTTCAATGTAGAGCAGATAACCCATACAGACCAACTAACTGTCCTGATGTTCAAGAATGTATGAACAATAACAATCCTCCTATGTTTTGTTACGACATATGCCGACAACAGGGGAGTCGTCCGGAATTTTGCAAGACCTTGCCGGCTAATGACAATCAGGCATGCTCAATGGCAGCTATTAAGATATTTACTATTCTTTTGACGACATTTATAGCTATATGTTTAATCTAGTGTAAACGTTTTGTTCAGTCCAATATGCCGGTGCTATGAATTCATGCGCGTAGCTACGTTTACATCAAAGCGCTTGTAGTAGGGTGCCCAATCAACAAATTTTATGGATTTGCCTTAACGGAATACAAACGGCTATATTTTATATCACTGGAAAGAGGAGAACAATCCTCATCGAAATATCGTTGTCGTCGTTGTCTGCCGTGGTCACGTTTTTTTTTAAATCAGGGTCAAAGGTCAAAGCAAAAATTTGAGAAAAATGCAGTCACTTTTAGATAGCTGGTTTCTCCTACATATATGCGTTTGGAGCAAAATAAAAACAACTAATTTATAGAAATATATCTTTTGTATCTACATTTAAAACTTATTTTATATTTGTATCCCCAAAAATGACTTTAGATTGACTTTTTTGCATATAAGGTGCAAATTTGAAATTTTCAAAGAGCTGTTAAATAACAGTGACTTTGACCTATTTTAAATTCTAAATTTGAAATTTTTGTATTTAATTCATTACAAGTAACATCTAAAGATGTTTTTTATATCTTAACTTTAATAATTTGTCGAAAGCAAAATGTGTTTTTCACGTCTTTTGATAGTCAGGTGTTCGTCAATTTCTAGGTAAATACCAAACTTCTGTTATTGGTTGTGAAAGAGTATATATAAATGATTTGTTTTGAAATTTGTGTAACATTAACGTCAAACTTGGTTGAATATGAAGCTCTGTGTATAACTTTGCTTTACAGAAGTAACAGTTAATGCAAACGGAGAAAAAGGGGGGTTAAAGTTATAAAAACAAAACGTCTATTAGAAATAGGTAAAACACCCCATCCTACATACATGTATACAGATGACTAAATGAGCAACAATTGGCTATGCTATTTACAAGTATTCCAAAATAAAATAAGGGAGAGGGTTATGTACAGCACAGATGTATTTTACATACAATTGTAAACAAAAAAGGCGTGAGAAACCAAAGGGACATTATATAATAAAGACAAGCTGACAACACCATTGCAAAAACACGAAAAAAAGACCAAATGAAAATAGAAAATTTGATCGAAGCTGGTATTACCTACTACGTTGAATGGTCTCCTGTGGTTTAAGCCCACCAACCACGGCAAGGTAAGAGACCATACGGCAGGTGTTTTTTTTTACATATTTTTCCCCACTAGATAGATTATTACTATATTTCCAACGATTTCAAAATTGAGTAGATATTATATTTATTGTTTAGAAAAGATTATGGACTGCTTAATTTTCATTCAATAGCTAGCAATGATTCATAAGGTACAAACAGAAAAATGAAATCTTATACATCTACATCTTTGTAGTCATCAATGTTGGTAACTGCAACCAGACGAGTATTTTAACAAATGTCATTTGCCTGACATAGGCATAAATCTGTATATGATAGATTTTGTTCGAAACAAATGCAAACTTAATCTTGCAGAAATTTATATGACATCTGACCTTCGAGATAGAAAGGAACAAGTCATTCTTCTTTTCCCATCCTAACTTAAGAGGAGAATTAATGTAGTGTAGTTTTGCTATATGGGAAGACATCAAATTTATGTCTGGAGTGAAGCTGTTATTACATATTGTTTAAAAGTAAATTTACAAGGATGAAGTTTGACAAGGGAGAAATTATAAATTGTAAAATTGACAATGGAAATGGGGAATGTACCAAAAAGACCACAACCCGACCATAGAACAGACAATTTTAGCCAATATTACGCTCAATTTGTTTAGGTCACAATTATCTATTTTGATTTTTGACTTGAGATCATTCAGCGTAACAACAAGATCTCGAGCTGCGTTCATAGATTCATCGATGTCACAATAAGAAAGGTTTGACAAATCGGAAAAATCATCTGGGTTTTCCTTTAAGACTAAAAAATAGCGCGCTTACCGATCCTAAACAGGGACGACGTTGTATCGCATCAGTTAAAACATGTGCGCCTGGTAGAATGTTACAGATGGCAAACCCGAGACTTTTACATATTTCGTGGACAGGCATATAGCGGCGAAAATCTTGTGTGCAAGTTATAGTGCCTGTTTGAAAACATAGCTCATGCGTATTCTGCATGAAGGGGAAGTATTGAACGCATAAGATCAGAACATCTGTATCTTGTGACTTTATTATTATTCTACCCTATATGCCTTTTACACCGACCTCTTTGTCTACATGAATAGCATGTAAAATAATGCGGGTATCTACTTCATCGGGCGTAAAAAATGATTCTCAAAACCTGAATACTCCTTCTGAGCAGAATTGGGGTCCTTGGAAGTGCTAGCTATAGATAAATGACGCTTGAAATATACTAAAACATACATGATCTTTCCGTGTTCCCAGACCCTCGATAAAGCTTTTGTTTGTGCTAATTTCTCGCATATTAATAAGCAATTCAGTTATTAAGAACCCTGACATATAACACACGTATTTCATTCCTACTTTGTTTAGGGCTTGATGGGCATAGTTTAACAGGACTGTGTGCCATAATCCGGGTCTGAAACGTGACCGAAGGATTTGATTTGTATATTACAATTATAATTAAAAATCATTTAAAAAAACAATTAAAAATATAAAAAACCAACAACAAACAAATTTCCTAAAACAAAACAACGATCTTCAAAATAACTCGACTATTCAAAACATTCATATCGACCATACAACAAGTAAAAAGAGAAATGAAGTAAGTGACAATTGTCCTAGTTAATGACCTGATAGTGTAAGCTACAAAACGATTAACGGCACGAGAAAAGGTGTCATACCACCAATTAAAAGTCCCTATCTGTTCAACCAAATTTTGCAATTTTCACAGCTTTCTAAATATTTTACCTTAAGTTTAACTTCATAGAAACTAGGTATATCCTGAATTGTACAGGTGTCACCTTTCTGCATGCCAATTTTCAACATACATTCAAAATCATATAAGAAAGCAGAGAGCTTCCGAAAGAAGGTACCACTAAAAATAACCCCTGGTTTTCTGGAAATCTTAAATTAGTATACTATGGAGCGCATTAATCCTCAATTTTTAATGCAAACTCATAGACAGATAAATTTTGGCTCAAAATGGTCTTAATATATTTCTCTTTCAACAAAACTTTCATTTCTGCAAATTTGTTGTTTAGTTTAGGTGAACAATGACATCAAATGCACTATTTTTTGTCCGAGTAGGCCTACTTTCACATACGTTCTAAATTTGAGGGAGTAATTGGTGGTATGACACCAAAAGGCGTGTTTGAATCAAGGCAGAATTATCACTAAATTTGTGTTTTAAATTGCTATTTTCTTCTCACCGATTAACATTACACGAAATATATTTGGCACACATATGAACCATGTCTTATTGATGAAATCAGAGTAAAAATCTTGTGAAAGTTACACGCAATAAATTTTCTTTCGTTCAAAATGTGACAAATTTCAGCTAAAAAAGTAGTCTTACAAAAATCATGAAATACTTACACTTAAATTATACAAATCTTTTCAGCTTTTGTTATATGATAAATTTAATTTTTAAGCTAGATGATCAGTATCATTTGAACAAATAACACAGAAAGCAATAAATTTATTTTTCGTGTTGAAGATGGCCTGTATGAGTAGGTATTTTTGGGTACCCTTAGAAAGCACAAAATTTTGAAAAACGTGACCACGGTAGCTTACGACGACATTCATGATTGAAAAATATAATGATTTTCCAATAGTTTGCATATAAATATAGCCGTGTGTTATCCGTTAACTTAAACTGGTTAACTAGACGTCTTTTTCGATACCGGGCACCCTACTATTGGGGGTACACGTGAATTTTGTAGTCTTTTTTTTATCGGAATAAATAAAAAGAATTGGTTAAATTGAACCTTATAGTGATCTCTAATAACTTGTAATTGAAGATAATGTGACGAAATGTAATTTCTTATTAAATGGTATCATAATTACAAATTTGTTCATTTTCTGCAAAGTGTGAATCTACTTAAAATTCTGTGTCCTATTGTTTAAACCGATTCATTTTATATAATACTAGAACACACCCGTGATATCGCAGGTCCGTGACTGAATTAAAGTATATAACTATGCGCAAGCCTTATTTTAGTATTAGTACTGTCATCTGATAAAGTCATGCCGATTATAAGATACACAATTTTCTCTGCTTTCAAATCTTTCTGTTTGAACCCGTCGAACTGGAACTTATCAATTATTGGTAATATTAATTATTTGGAAAACAAAAGGTCCTGGAATGGAGTATTTTTTAATCAACAGCATTGTCCTATATTAGTTATAAATAAAGTTGAATTCTTTGATTCGCTGTTTTGCGTCATGCCCGCTAACAAATTAAAACTTATTTTTAGTCCAGATTTTTAGTATTCGTATTGTTATCTTAGAAAGTCTTACGGATTAAAATACTACAATAGGTAACAATTTGACAATTTAGCAGTGTCAACCCTGTGATTATGACCCGTGTATATAGCATATTAATCCTGAATACACCGTTTGGTGGTGCGCCTGTCAGATGCGGAACGGACTGATAAGGTAATAGGTAACAGGTGATTATATTATTGGTATCGGTATCGGACTCGACCCGGAACTCCATAATTATTGGCAATATTAATTACGTGGAAAACAAAGGGGCCTGGAGTGGTGTAATTTTTAATCTACACCTTTGTACTATATTAGTTGTATATAAAGTTGAATTCTTTGATTCGTCGTTTTTACGTGATGACGGCTGACAAATTGGACCTCATAATTTTAGTATTATAGATCATTTTAACAATGAACGTGGAGGTGTTTGAAAATCCGAAGGATACAACATTTAGGATTTCATTTGCCAAAGTTTTTTTTATCAAATATTTTTATTTTGTAAATAATTGAAAGAAGTTCATATGATAGATATAATGAACAGTTGCATAAATTACATCACTGGGTCGATACCTCTGCTGGTTGACTAACAGTTCCGAGGGTATCATCAGCTCAGTACTTTGGTACTGACATGATTTAACAAACTTTTCTTCAATTGTCCGTTTATAAATTTTGAAATTATAAAGAAACTAAGGTTTCAACTTCCTCAGGCAAAGTTGACTTTAGATGAATTTGGCTATCAATTTTAGGTATTTTTGTCATATAACTCTTCAACGGTTTCGGTACTTATACATCCTCGGATTTGAAATGTTTGGCTTTGAGCGTTCCTGATGAAGGTAAATCCAGAAAAGCGCTTCGGACGCATTGAAACTATTAAACGTGTTGTTTTCAATTTTTTACTACAAAACTTGAAGTTGTCATTTACTTTAAAACTATATCTTCATTTATGTCCACTACATACATTGTATGGACTATAAATATACATGAACAGGTCTCGATGCATTCTGGTCTATTCAATCGATAACACCACCAACTAACTTTGTTTCATGGATTCATACCGATTTTTCGAAATAGTTTTTTACCTGTAAAATGTAAAAAAAAAAAAGAAATAAATTATTGTTTCAACCAATATCATCTTGGTGTACTTAGTCACTGTATGATTAAAGGCAACAGTAGTATACTGCTGTTCGAAAGGCATTAATCGATTGAGAGAAAACGAATCCGGGTTACAAATTAAAACCGAGGGAAATACATCAACTATAAGAGGAATACAACAAAACAACAGCAACACTTAAGTGCAACAAAAAAAAAACGACGATGAAACACACACAAACATAAACTTAAAGATAACAATAGCCATTTTTCAGACTTGGTACAGGACATTTAAAAATAAATGGTGGATTGCAACTGGATTTGTGGGTAGCCAAACCTCGCGCTTTTATGGCAATGTTAAATATAACACTAACATGACAACATTACATGACAGGACTCCAGTACATATCATTGCAAGAATGTTCATGACAGAAAAATATGCAAATAAACAATACAATAGTACATTTCGTCATGGTTAAAGGTACAGGCTTAAAATGTAATACGCCAGACGCGCGTTTCGTCTGCATAAGACTCATCAGTGACGCTCAGATAAAATAGTAAGAAGTCAAACAAGTACAAAGTTGAAGAGCATTGATCATCCAAAATTCCAAAAAGTTGTGTTAAATACGGCTTAGGTTGTCTATGCATGGGATAAGAAAATCCTACATTAGTATTTAGAATAATTCATACTTTTGCAAACAGTAAATTTATAAAAATGACCATATAATTGATATTCATGTCAGCACCAAAGTGCTGACTAATCACAGAATAAAAACGATCACGCAAAACAACACAGGATAGCACACAAAAGCAACAGAACATAACCACGCATTGTCTTTCACACGACTAAATCGACGCCACAAAAGTGACGTCACAGGTAAATTAAACAAAAATTGATATAGTTCAAGATCAGTCATATACCATTGGAAGTTGAAAGTTCTGTCGATTCTACTGCGGGGAAAGAGGGTTATTCTTCTTCAAACATTGGTACACATACAGTTATATTTTAATTAAGTTATTAATGGGTGTTACAGAAAGTAAAGTTATGAATAACAATATTATATTTATATAAAATAAACGATGACGAGGTGTGTCCTACATGAAGGTAAACAATTGTCCGTCATTGTGACTCGTCCTTTTGCTTATGATTTGCACCAAAAACTTCCTGTATTCAGTTTATTCGCAGGTCGAATATCATAAATTGTTAATTACTAGTAGAATTTAAATATCTTTTTAAAGTCTGATATGATAAATTTTCATGCAACACTGGATTATTTTTTTCACTTAGTCTAATCAATTTTGTCTAAAAAAAATTATAACTTCAGTAAAATTGAAGATTTTGTACGAATTATACAAGGCAACAGACATTTCGTTTTCATAAAGACTCATAAACGAACTCGAATACGAAAAGTTGAATGGTCAAATCATTATGACAGTTTGCGTGCATCTATGACTTGGGATATAAAATAACATAGTGTTTTGAAAGGGTTTACAAGTAAACAGTAAATTGACAGAATTTTACTGTATCAATGCTACATCTTGTTATTAAAGGGGCACTAGCTACTAGATATATGAAAAATCTAATATATAATAATATATTTTTGGCTCATTCAGTAATGAAATACAAATAGTGAAATAATAATTCCTTTTTAGTAGCCAATAAGGTTCAATTTTGTGAAAATAAGCAAACAAATATTGATTATGACTTATTCACTTGCAAGTGAATAATTCGACCTCATTGAATCCGTATTCATGTGAGCTTTAATTTAACCTCTTAGCTTGAGATGGATACCACGTGAATTGTATGTGTAAAGTTATTTAAAGGAAGATAATGTCAACATTGAAAGTGAAACAAAAGTAAATCATTTGATTGACTGATTCGATCCACAAATAAAAATTCTAATACAGGTAAAAATTATGATAAACATTTATTTGTTATCTGTAATATGAAATTAAATTAAATTAAATAGACCTAGAATAATTCAACAGCACGTGGTTGCTTAATCTATTGATATCTATATGTATGTTTACATCGCTTATATGATCATCGGATGACTATAGAGGTCAACTCGATAAATAATTAGATGGCGTCTAGACTCAAATACACACGAAACGAAGCTACGTAATGTCATGCCTGTTCCTTGTGTATTTTTTATTTAGACTTTTAGTTTGGATAAATGTTTTACATTGTTATAAATCAAATATGAGAATTTGATTAGAATCGATGAACATGAATTTGACAGCTAGTGCCCCTTTAAAGGAGACTTATTCATGTTCATTTCCTTCGCTGTTTTTTGCATTGAATAGTTATTATTCATTATAACAAATTTTACGTAAACGTTCTGTGTGTCTATAAAACCAACCACAAGAGTCAGACAAGTATGCCAAGAAGAAAAACACAATTCATTATGTTGTTGTAATTTGAAGGAAATGCATTTTGTTTAAAAAAAAGTCCCCCACCATAATAATGCTTACTTTTTCCATCTTGTCACTTCTGCTTAAGGGACGACATAAAAAAAATCGATGTAGGATATAAAAAAAAACTTAAATCAAATAGTTTGGGGGTAGGGGGGGTCAACATTGCTGCAAGTTATGTTAATCTAAAATCGATTTTACATAGATCTATATCCCGATTGGTTAATCAATTTTTCCAAAATTAAGTTAAGAGGGGGGGGGGGGGGGGGGGGGGGGGGGTCAGTGAAAAAACTATGTGAATTAAGTTTTTTATCCTTCATTGAACTTTTGATGTCGTCCCTAAGTAGTCGAATTTATTTGGTTAGCTTTGAATTACAAGTTCTCTTGCATTGGAAATTGCTTTTTTTTATTTGAACCAACCAAAATTCAATTCTAATAGAACCAGAATGTTATGCAGTACCTCAGGAATAGATTACCTTAGCAATTTTAGATAAATTTTTGGGGAATTGTTGGTGCTCAATCATCTTTAACATCGTACTATATTTGCATTTGTTTTAAAAATCCCAACCATAATTATTCTTACTTTTTCCATCTTGTCACTTCTAATCAAATTTACTTGATTACCTTTGAATTACATGTTTTCTTGTATTGACGATTGCTTATATATTCCCAGAAACCAGAATTAAATCCTAATAGAACCAAAATGTTATGCGGTACATCAGGAATAAATGACCTCAGCTATATTTGGCAAAATTTTTAGGAATTTTGGAATTTTTGGTCCTCAACGCTCTTTAACCTCGTACTTTATTTGTTTTTTTTTTTACTTTTTTTTTATTCGAGCGTCACAGATGAGTATCTACGCGCGTCTGACCTAATGCATTATGTTGTTGTGATTCAAAGAATATGCATTTTGTTTTAAAAAAATCCCCACCATAATCATGCTTCCTTTTTCCATCTTGTCACTTATGCTTACGTAGTCGAATTTATTTAGTTAGCTTTGAATTACAAGTTGTCTTGCATTGGCGATTGCTTTTATTATTTCAAGCAACCAAAATTGAATCCTTTTCCTTTGGATGTCCGTTTTGGTTATATTGCTTCTAGTATTTAAACATCCGCGACTTTCAAATGTATAGCTGTAAACGTTTTTAAAGACAATGTATAAATAAAATTGCCATAAAAGTTAAAGATTCAGCTAGTCATAAAACCATGTTCAACCCACCATTTGTTCTTAAAACGTCCCGTATCAAGTCGGGAATATATGGATATTGTTATCAACTGAATCCGATTCTATGTATGTTGGCGTTTGTTTTGTTCCAGTTCAGTGTTTCTGTTGGTCCGTTGTTTTCCTCTTAAAGTTTATGTGTTTCCCTCGGATTTGGTTTGTGATCCGGATTTGTTTTTGCTTTATCGATTTATGACTAATGAACAGCAGCAACATACTGTTGCTTTTATTTAAAACTAAAATGAAACCCATGCAATGAATCACCAGTTTCATTGAAAGAGCGGATAATTTGTTTTTAAATGTATATAGTGTGTATAGTTATAATTGTGTAGAAATTATAGTTCCTCCCATCAAATGCTTGCACAAATTACAATTTGTACAAAATTTTTGTAAAAATCACTAAAAACTTGTACCATGTAAGACAACTTAACATGATAGAAAAGATGAACTTTCATATAATGAAAAATAAAAGCAATTTAATTGCCTTCACGAAAACATGTACATGTATGATTCAACTCTTCTTAAACACTTCTGGATTGTTCATTATTTTGGGGCAAAATGTTTAAATAAATTGTCAAAGATACATATTCTCTGTGATTGTAAACTACTGTTGCCTTTATTTTTAGTCGTTTACACATTTTAAGTATTAGCTTAAACATGGCCAGCGTAGTGATTTTGTCTAAGAAGCTAACAGAGAATGATACACGAAAGAACAAATATGTGTTCACCAGGAATGTTTGACCACATTCGAACAGCTGTATGAAATTTAATATGTCTACGATTCAAATTGAAGCATGTTTATGAAACGCTTACAGAACTTCAATTTGTACAAAGTTAAACTAAAAATTATAAACTATACAATTTCTGATAAGCAACATATACAGAATAAATTTTTAGTCTTCATAATAAAAACATAATCTTGTTTATCATGTGTATGTAAGTGAATGTGTTGTTTGTTCTCTTTTTCCAAATCATTGGAAAATTATACTTGTCTTAATGTCAAGATTTGCATTTTAAGAGAGATTTTAGAAATTGGATGGGACAACTCACCAAAGATACAAATCTTTTCTTTGAAACGTCAAATGCACGTTTCGTTTCCATTAGGCGCTCGAATCAAAGAGTTTGACGACCAAACCGAACTCAAAATTGACGAGCACTAAATTATATATATTCTACAAAGTTGTGCAAACCTGGCTACGACCAGATATGCCCAGTGTACTGCCTGAGAGATTGGAACAATATTTCATTTGATAGAGAGTAAATATAGTAATCAGGAAATAAATGTAATAATGATAGTTCATGTCAACACAGACATGCTGGTTATTGAGCTGTTCACATAAAAGTCAGATGTACGTTTTATATCAGGGTATTTTTTATGTACAAAATCAATGAAATAATTAAGAAAATCTTCTTGCATGGCCCTACAAAACTGTGGCTTGCTTCCAATGAGAGTGCACTATGTAGATGGATAACTAAAAAGTCAAGTAGAAAATGTTGGAAGATATCATGAAATGTTTAATTATCTTGTACTCTCTAAAACATTATCTTGTATGCACATCCGTTACCTATTGCAAAAAACAAGAACAAACCATAACACGTATGGTCTACATGAAATAAAATTATAACATTTTCCTTCAGAAATAATGTACATAGTTTGAAAGTTATAAATTGATGGTGAATGTTTCTGCTTAGGGAATTGTTAAACATCTAATATCAGGTTGTGATGGACGGACAGAATAGTATGACAAACGTATATCATAGCACATGTAGACATGGGCCGTTCGGTTGATTTTGATTGGAAGTGATATCCAATTGCGGTATTAAAAGAGGTATGTCCAATATAGGGTTTTCTCTCTCGGAAACTATAGTAGATAGAGATTTAAAAAAAACCAGCAAACATGAACAGCAGAATAAAATCCACAAATAAGTCAACATGGTTGAAACCGTCATTTGACTCCTTGTAAGAATTTTCGCCCTTAAGAAACGATCTTAAACTATTTTAGCTCACCGAAATCTTATGTGCTGTTTATTTATTCCATTTCTTAACCTATCAGTCATATCTAAATTTGCTAATCTATCGAATTTCATATGTGAACAAATCCATGTACCTCAAAACTATCACATCTGTTTACCTGTATAATATAAACCAAGAAAATGATTCATTCACAGACTAATGTAAATTGTTATTCAAACACAATTATTCAAATATATCCTTGCCGGACCATTCAAACTGAGGCAGAAGTAATGGTGTAAATGTATACCTAAATTCTCAGTCATTTACTATATTTCCTTTTGCTAATGACATCACGATCTACGAGTATTTAAACGTAAACCTAAATTCTCAGTTATTTACCATATTTTCTTTTGTTAATGAAATCACGATCTCAGGGTTTTTAAATATTTATAAAACAAACATTTTTTCTCAAGGGAAAGTGTATTATCGTTCATCGTTGACACCGTTTATTTTATTACGGGTATAAACAAATTGGGTAAGTTTCTATACATAATTGTATTATCAAAAGAATGCATTCTACTATCTATTATTATTTCAGCATTTTAGTACACGGAGGTTTTATTTTAGGGTAAATAGTTAACACTAATAAGATAGAAAATGATATAAGATAAAATCATCTCCTATCACCAATTTAATTGTTTAAGTTAGATCTCAAAACCAGAATTTGAGGATACCGATGTACGATTGGAAGTGATAAAACGAAATTTTAAAAAAAATGGTATAAGTTTTAAAATTGAGTCAATAACGGTTGTACTGAATTTACTACCAAATCAGATAAAGTGAAACCGCCTACTATTTTTACATCATGTTTCTCTTAGCAATCATACCACCTGTTCTTATTTTGATATTTGATCTTTGTTATTAACTATCAATATGAAAACCATCATTTTTATTAAATATGAATTCACAAATTTAAACTAAAAGTCGGACGACAGTTATTATTATGCTTATTGTTATTTATTAGAAAGTGGGAGTGACCGGCATATCTACTGTTTATACGGTATACTGAGTGAGGGGATGTATTCTGCAACTTTAAGTTATACAATTTAGACAAAAATGCATTGAAATTGCCTCGTCCGATGTTGTATATTTCCATTTGTGTACCATTAATGTGCATGGGTTATATGAAACATTCTAAAATTCAAAATGGCCACAGATTTTTTTACCTCTAATATGAAATTTTCAAGACGAAACTGTTCGTTTCGAATCGGATTTTCTTTTTTTTTCATAGGAAAAATGCACCAATGAACATTTTTTTGTTTTGTTTCTTGCTATCATTTTTATTTGTGAATTATAATGCACGTCTTAATTTTACATTTTTAATTGCAGTTTTTTTTCCCTTTGTTCTTCTTCATACACCGAAATAAGCAAAAAGCCTTCAAACTATAACTTTGTAAAGAATGGCATACTGATACTTATTCATATATTTTTACATCAAAAAGATATTCAAAAACAACAGTTTGAAGTAAAAAGACGATGCTTCACTGACACAAAACCATTCCATAGTTAAAGATTTGTAAAACTGATAGACACAAAACAGTTAAATAGACAAACTGAGGATTGGGAAATGCTGAATTGAATACAAAGCTAATAGTATCGATTACTTTAATAAAAAGAATATCATTTCAAATGACAGTGCCTTGTATTCAGTTCAAATATTAAGCTATGAACACTTAATTCCAACATAACATACCACTCAAATTTATAAATATTATCCTCATTTGATATTTTTTGTGATACTGAAATAAATGCAAACACTGTGTCTCTCGTTTATATGTGTTGTCCTAGGTTAAAGTACTAGTAAATTAAGCTTGATTGTAAAAGGTGAGTATTATTTATTGACCATTTAAGAGAAACTGTGACTAAGAATTTAGTGACTTCTTTTATTATTGCTACTCGAATATATGACTAATAGATAAATGGATAAAAAGATAAATGAACAGGTAGGAATATAATGCAAAAACAAATGGTTATGACTAGTCTAAAACAACAGAGAACAACATGAGTCACTCAGTATCACATGAATGTAATAAATGCACGTATGTCCCAAGAGGAATAATATAAAAACACTTTTCAAAACCTTTTACACACAGAAAATTGTTGTGATAAGACAGAACCAGTGATATTTTGTGAAAAGGTGGTGAGTAGCTTTACCATATACACATGCACATAATAAGACCACCAAAATGTAATTTGCGTTTGTAAAGTCTGTCAGTATACACAACAGACATTGGCATAAGAGAGGTTGGATATATCATTTGCAAACTATTTTCTCTTTTCCAAACGGTATGCATTACGGTTTAATGTAGGGTGTCTTCATTTCTCTTTTCTTTATAATAGCGCCAATTTTCTCGATTATTTACATTTTAGCCGCCCATTGTACTCTATTCTTTTGAGTATAATTTTTCTCATTCTTTAATTGTTTCCCATTACTCTTTTTCTGTTACATATACAGTTGATTGGGCAATACTTTCGATCGTTTAACCTTCTTAAAGTGGGGCGTACTTCTGGATCTGTGAGATATTTGAATGCGAAGCCATGCCAGGTCGGAATGGGGACGTTATAAAACATTTGATAGATGGTTGACTCATTGTTAATCATACCACATCTCTCTATTTTTATATATGTCTGTGTAAGTAATACCCTCCACCATGACTTTCTATTGATGAATGATTACAATTTTATGTACTTCAGATATGTTGCTGTTATCTGTCATTACCCTGGGGATTTACGGCTTTGTTGACAGTCTAACTGTTACAGAACTGTCAAAATTTACAACATCTGGAAACTTTCCTCAGTCATCAGTAAGAGTCGATACAACTCCATCAGATAGGTAAATGTTTATACATTATAAAAATGTTGTTTCATGAATACTGATACAAAATAACAAGGTTATTGCTTGCATTTGTCTGTCACTAATATACGGAAAGGGTTATTATTGCTTGCATTTGTCTGTCACTAATATACGGAAAGCTAATAAACTGAAAGATCGTGTTATACAGTCTATCCACAGACGCTTTAGAATTAAAGAAGCCTTTTGTTTAGTCGAATATACCTTCAATAAAAATTTTCATTTTAGAGGAGTTTGAAAATACTGTTCTGCGCTCATGCAGTAAATGGTTGGAATGTATATATTAAAACGATTTCAAAATAAGGACTGTTTATGTAAGAACAAAGAAGCATTGAATAAAAGAAAATTATTAAGAAGTGATTATGAGATCCTATTGATAGTATCTGTAACAGAAAAGAAAGAAGAATGAACTCAAAAGTGCCCATGTTACTTTGCACACATGTCTATTTACTTGTTTTTTATAAAAAAAAAAAAAAAAAAAAAAAAAAAAAAAAAAAAAAAAAAAAAAAAAAAAAAAGGATGTTAGCGTTCTGTATTTAACTAAAAAGTTAAGTTAACTGACGTGATACGTTAACTGAAGCGATACGTGCCTTTTTGAATTTACTAATGATTATAACCAATTCTTTAACATTTTAGACATAATATTTATGCATCGGGGATTCCAGATCATCCATGGGAAAAGGTTAATCCGAATGATGCAACTGATCAAAACTATAACATCAGTATTCCAAAAATACCAAGTTACAATAATGGAGCGCATGGTTGTGTCCCAATGGGCATGATTGGTATTACCAGGACAGGAGTAGCCATATTCAATCCGTTAAATGTTGACCTTGAAAATGCAGTTGAAGGTCAAACACGAGAGACTTTTGACAGTTGTGATGGCCATCCAACAAACGCAGGATCATATCATTATCATAAAATTCCAGATAGCTGCTTGTATAAAGGAGAGGTCGACGAGTTCATTGGTGTCGCTTTAGATGGATTTCCAATATATGGTCCAAATGCATCAGATTTCAACGGTCTGTTGACGTCAACTGACCTTGACGAGTGTCATGGTAGAGAGGTCAATGGCGTCTATCGATATCATGCGACAGAGACATAGCCGTATTTTCTTGGATGTTTTAAGGGTGTCGTATTAGAACATTTGCCTGGTTTGCACTACAACTGTGAACCAGCCAATAAAACACCAGCAGGTATATTTTGATTACATGCAAGTAAAACATGTCCGAATATTGTAAGGAGACGTCTTTAAAACTAAAAAACATAACTACTTTGCACAAGTAAAATTGAGATTGGAAATGGTGAGTGTGTCACAGAGACAACAACCCGATCAAAGAATCCTACGCATACTTGTAAAAGGCTGTCCTTTTTGTGTCGTTATTGTGCTAAATAAGGAGATGTGGTTTCATTGTCAATGAGATAACTATCCACCAAAGTTTAAATGAAGTGAATGCAAGTCATTATAGATAACCGTACGGTGTTCAACAATGAGAAAAACCCTTACCTTATGGTAAGATTTAAAAGGCCCCAATATGTAGACGAAACGCGCATCTGTCGCAAATATAAAATTTCCATCCCGGTATCTATGATGGGTTTATTTTTGAAACAATTCAATCGAGAAAACAAACGGACAATTTTATAACAAAACATTTTACGAAAAAAGAAAATGACAAACCTTGACAAACGACAACCACTACCATTACATGCCTCTGACTTGGGATAGGCAAATAAAAATGTGGCGTTGTTAAACATGTTTGTTAACACTCAACACTCCCCTAACCTTTGACCGTGAGAACAAACTATAAAAATCAGCTATAAAGGCTGAACTCATAGATACAAATAGAAATCATTTGCTCATTTGTATCCTTGTCAAGTGTTAAACAGTTAAAGTGGAAAACATAGTAGTTTATAATGCCGTTTATTTGGGAAGGGCGTGCAAAATGGTATGACAAATATAGCAGCCCATTGGGCAGGTTCATAAAGGATGAAAGTCAAACCATCGACCAAGAGATAAAGGACACGTCACAACTACTGCACTGAAGAAATACAGAAATACAGAAATGAGAAATCTATATTAAAATGTCCGTGGTGTTATATTTTGGCTTTCGAAGATTTCAAAAGTTGGTCCTTTAACCGATATGCTAAAATGTAGGTATTTATGTTGTTGCATATAACTCGCTAACTCGTTATGTAGTTCCTTTTATTTGACGGACAAAAAACTGTCGTCTCAAAATTCGTTATGGATAAGGTATATTGAGAAAAATGTCCACGAAACAGCAATCAATCAAGACAAAAACCATATAAATATATGTTCCCTATAGCAACGTCCATCCCATACACTTATTAGTGATAAGCGATAATACTTTCCTTTAGATTGCTGTCAATACTTTTCGTCTAAGACCTCTTAGAAAAAGCTATATTATAGTGTTTGTGGGATTTCAAGATCGTTCTAAATCGCATATAACTGTTTTAGGTTGGGAAGACTGGAAAGAATGGAACGGATATCTTTGTAATTGTCTACAACAGGGAGGACAGGGTGATGGAAATATGCCAGATCAATCTCAATGTGGACAGAATAATCCAAACCGACCAGAACTGTCCTAATGTCCAAGAATGTATGAACAATAACAATCCTCCTATGTTTTGTTACGAAATATGCCAACAACAGGGGAATCGTCCTCAATTTTGCCAGACATTACCTGTTAATGGTGACAGTGACGCATGTTCAGTAGTAGCTTTCAAGATATATACTGTTCTTTTGACATTTATAGCAATGGTTTTTATCTAATGTAAACATTTGGTTCAGTACAATATGCTGTGCCTAAACGGATTTCAATGCAATAATTATGAATGTAAATATTATTTTTCGTAAACATTATATGCTTGAACAAATGGAAATGAACTATTTACCAATTTTGCAGGCGATATGCACAGTATTGTTTAAAGCTTTGATAGCCATTTGTATAAATTAAGATAACTTTTCCCTGTCAATTTTTTTTTTCAGATGTGGAAATTAAATTACAGACTTATTGTCAAATATCAAATACGTCCGAAACGTCGCGTACAACGTCCACAAAAAGTCAACATTTAAAAATAAGAATATGTTTGAGGCATTCTTTTCTTACAAAATGATAAGTAACCATGGATGTATGTCAAGTTGTTAAAATAATGATGAAATAAAACTAAACATCAGTTATTCCATTTTTCCGGATGTGAAAATAAACATTGATGAAATGTAGGTACTCTTCATTACAGAATTTCGGGTCACTTGGAGGTCGATTCAAATTCATTTTGCTAAGTTCCGATATCAGGATTCAAAATTAAATTTGGGGAAATGCAGTCATTAAGTAAAGATCTATGAAATAAATACAAACTTCAAAACTTTTGTCTGGACTTTTAAAAACATAAGCTTATGTGGACAAAAACCAGTTCATAATGATGCAAATGACGAAAATTAGAGAGGTCTGCAAATTGTAGACGAAACGTGCATCTGTCGCCAATACAAAAACTTCAATCCTGGTATATATGAAGAGTTTATTTATAACCACTGGTTCGGTACCACTACTTGTCGAGTTTTTATTCCCGGAATATATCAACAACTCAGTATTCTGCACTTCTGTGTTGTCATGAATTAACATTGAAATGGTCATTATTATAAACTAACTGTTTTTAAAACTTTGAATTTTTAAAGATATTCCATTCCTGATATAGAATAGCCTAACTTTATTTGGCAAAACCTTTTGGCGTTTTAAAAAATAATCGAACGTCACTGACGAGTCTATTTTAGACTACACGCGCGACTGGCGCAAATACAAAATTTGAATACTGGCATCTATGATCAGTTTATTTATAACCACTGGGTCGATGTCACTGCTGGTGCAGTTTTTATTCCCCGCGGTTATCACCAGTCAAGTAGTCTGCATGTTTGTGTTGACATGAACTATCATTGATATGGTCATTATTATAAATCAGCTGTTTTCATAACTTGAATTTTTGAAATACTAAGGCTTTTCTGCCTCAGGAATAGAATACCTTAGCTGTATTTAGATAACTAGAGGCTCTAAAGAGCCTGTGTCGCTCACCTTGGTCTATGTGAATATTAAAGGAAGCAGATGGATTCATGACAAAATTGTGTTTTGGCGATGGTGATGTGTATGTACATCTTACTTTACTGAACATTCTTGCTGCTTAAAATTATCTCTATCTATAATGAACTTGGCCCATTAGTTTCAGTGGAAAATGTCTTACTTTGCTGAACATTATTGTTGCTTACAGTTTATCTCTATCAATAATAATATTCAGGATAATGACCTAAAACAGCAAAAGTTCCTTAAAACTAACAATTCAGGGTCAGCAACCCAACAACGGGTTGTCCGATTCATCTAAAATGTTTAGAGCAGATAAATGTTGACCTGATAAACAATTTAACCCCATGTCAGATTTGCTCTAAATGCTTTGGGTTTTGAGTTATAAGCCAAAAACTGCATTTTACCCCATGTTCTATTTTTAGCCATGGCGACCATCTTGGTTGGATGGCCGGGTTACCGGACACATTTTTCAAACTACTAATCCAAAAGATGATTGTGGCCAAGTTTGGATTAATTTGGCCAAGTAGTTTCAGAGAAGAAGATTTTTGTAAAAGATTACTAAGATTTACGAAAAATGGTTAAAAATTGACTATAAAGGGCAATAACTCCTAAGGGGGTCAACTGACCATTTCAGTCATGTTGACTTATTTGTAAATCTTACTTTGGTGAACATTGTTGCTGTTTATAGTTTATCTCTATCTATAATAATAATCAAGATAATAACCAAAAAGAGCAAAATTTCCTTAAAATTACTAATTCAGGGCCAGCAACCCAACAACGGGTTGTCTGATTCATCTGAAAATTTCAAGGCAGATAGATCTTGAACTGATAAACAATATACTCCATGTCAGATTTGCTCTGAATGCTTTGGGTTTTGAGTTATAAGCCAAAAACTGCATTTTACCCCATGTTCTATTTTTAGCCATGGTGGCCATCTTGGTTTGATGGCCGGGTCACCGGACACATTTTTCAAACTATTAATCCAAAAGATGATTGTGGCCAAGTTTGGATTAATTTGGCCCAGTAGTTTCAGAGGAGAAGATTTTTGTAAAATATTACTAAGATTTACGAAAAATGGTTAAAAATCGACTATAAAGGTCAATAACTCCTAAAGGGGTCAACTGACCATTTCAGTCATTTTGACTTATTTGTAAATCTTACTTTGCTGAACATTATTACTGTTTGCTGTTTATCTCTATCTATAATAATACTCAAGATAATAACCAAAAACAGCAAAATTTCCTTAACATTACTAATTCAGGGGCAGCAACCCAATAACGGGTTATCTGATAAACAATTCTACCTCATGTCAGATTTGCTCTAAATGCTTTGGTTTTTGAGTTATAAGCCAAAAACTGCATTTTACCCCTATGTTCTATTTTTAGCCATGGCTGCCATCTTGGATGATTGGCCGGGTCACCGGACACATTTTTTAAACTAGATACCCCAATGATGATTATGGCCAAGTTTGGTTTAATTTGGCCCAGTAGTTTCAGAGGAGAAGATTTTTCTAAAAGTTAACGACGACGACGGACGACGACGGACACCGGACGCCAAGTGATGAGAAAAGCTCACTTGGCCTTTTTGGCCAGGTGAGCTAAAAAGGAATTTTTGGTCCCTAATGCTCTTCAACTTCGTACAATTTGGCGTTTGTTTATTAAGATTTTTTTTATTTGAGTTTCTCGGCAGAGTTGGTGGAGTTTGTATTCCCCGAGGGTATCACCAGCCTAAAAGTCTGCACTTCTGTGTTGACATAAATGATCATTTCTATGGTCATAAGTTATATGCAATGTTTTGAAAACTTTGATTTTTTTTTAATACGAAGTCTTTTTTACCTAAGGAATAGATTACAGTAGCTGCATTTGGCAAAACTTTTAGGAATAGTTGGTCTAGATGCTCTTCAACTTCGTACTTTATTTGGCGTTTTATTTTACTTTTTTTATTCGAGTGTTACTGGCGAGTCTTTTTTAGACGAAACACGCGTCTGGCGCAAATAAAAAATGTCAATCCTGGTATCTAAGATGAGTTTTTGATAACCACTGGGTCGATGCCACTACTGGTTGAGTTTTTATTCTCCTGAGGGTATCACCAGCCCAGTAGTCTGTACTTCTGTGTTGATATGGTCATTATCATTGATATGGTCATAATTTTTAAATTAACTGTTTTCAAAACTTTTACTTTTTGAAATACAAAGGATTTTTTACCTCAGGAATAGATTACCTTAGATGTTTTTAGCAAAACTTTTAGGAATTTTTTGTCAACAATGCTCCTCAACTTCGTACTTTATTTGTTTGTTTTTTAAACTTTTTTTTAAATGGGCTTTTTAATTCATTGGATCGATACAAAGCAGAACCACAAATAATAAACAAAACCACAAACCTTATACATCCTTACAGCAAAATAGACACTATTGAGAAGTCATGAAGTTACTAACATCTGTTATTCGTGAATGGAACATGCTTTCACAAGATGTTAGATGTAATCCATCGAAATTTACACTTAAACATTATATAAATCGAGATACTAAGAAAGTCCCTACAAATTATGATACAGGTTGTAGAAAAGGCCAAATGCTTTACGCCAGACTCCGGTTGAACTGCAGTGGCTTGAATGAACAACTTTTCCAGAAAAAAATATTGTTCTTTCCAGCCTCTGTAAATGTGGGCAAGTTGAGAGCAGCAAACACTATCTGCTAGAATGTAATAATTATAGACTCATCAGGATACAAACCATTTCTACACTACCAATATATAAATGTACAAACATTAGTATCAGGTAGTGAACTCATCAGTGATGAGGAAAAAGGAAATATTTTTTAAAAGTTGTACAAAGATTTATTTTAGAAACAGGGAGTCTATATTTTGGTCTATAACAATTATCTTTAAGACGATGTCGATTTAGATGTTGAAACTTTGATTTAATGTCACCTTATTTTCGAAACATTTACATATTTCTCATATTCATGAAGCATAATTATAAAAAAAAAAATGAGTTGATCACATATTTCGATCAAACTGACTTCTGAGTAACGGGCAAACCACAGAATAAACATGTTAAATGTGAATTGAAAATTAGTTTATACGAGTTTCTTATACTATGTTCCTAATTTTTTGTCATTTTTTTTTAAGGGAGACGGATTTATATAAGTTTTTCTTGTTTCCGAATCCCTGTATTTATATTGTATAATTATATTTCATGCACTTTTTGAATGACATATTGTTTAAACTAAGTTACTGAAACCCAGTTGAAAGCCAATAACAAGTAATAAAAAAGCATGTATCCAAGACTGAAGTATCAATCAGTACACATCCAACAACTTATTTGAGGTTCTGGTGGATGTCAGTTGCAATTTGAAATGTTTGAAAGTAACCTACATATGCATACCTGGAGCCTCTGGCCTTTGTTAGTCTTGTATTATTTTAATTTTAGTTTCTTGTGTACAATTTGGAAATTAGTATGGGAGTTCATTATCACTGAACTAGTATATATTTGTTTAGAGGCCAACTGAAGGACGCCTCCGGGTGCGGGAATTTCTCGCTACATTGAAGACCTGTTGGTGACCTTCTGCTGTTGTGTTTTTTTTTCTATGGTCGGGTTGTTGTCTCTTTGGCACATTTCCCATTTCCATTCTCAATTTTAATACCTACCTTTTGGATCCATTTAAATTTATGTTTGTCCAAAGCGTGCATGAAATATATGCCACTGGAAGTTGAGTAAATAACAATCAATCATTTATCCCTCATTGTCACGTTGCTTCAGACAGTTATCGTTCAATACTAAATTTGAAAATTTGAAAATGCACGCCATTCTTTTCAGTTAATAAATATCGCGATTATTTCTGGATCTTATAGTTGTATAATCTATATATAAATGAAAGATATACAAACCTATTGAAACATGAGATTGCAAGACTTTTATTTTGAACAAACAACACACGAAAATGAGTCTCCATTTGTATACGGAGGACACTGTAGCGATCCACATTCTGCGACTACATTGACCACACGTTTCCCGCCATCATATCTACTTCCCCCTCCCGGTACACTTTGGTGATTTATATCAACACATATATACATTGATCCTGAAGTATGCGAATGGTGACTGGATCCCAAGTATCCATGGTATTCAATTTTCCATCCAGTCTGACACGTGTCTTTTCCTGGAATCATGATGGTAGTGGACGTACGCTGGCTTCTACAAACGGCACATGGTAGTTCGTTGTTTACAGGGTTAGGATGTTGTCCCCAGAAGTTTGTACCATATTCTGCTCCATACATTCTGCCATAATCATACCCTCCTGTTGTCTCTCTTAGCTTAGGGTCAGTCGGCAAGCACACGAACTCAGGTGATGCTCCAGTCTCATTGTAAGGGCCTCCTCCAACAAAACCTACATGTTTGACGAGATAAAATATTTATAGAAATATAATGATAATAAAGATAGTATAATACTAATGAATTATGCACAGAAGTCTGACCTTCATCTTAAATTATTTACCTCTAAATATTTTTCTAATCTCGAATATGAACAATTGTTGGGCATATGTGAGCTTTTTTATTCAAAGGTATAAAAATATATTTTAAACAAATAAAAAAATTAATTGAGACGCAAAATGATAATATTTATGATTTGTTGAGCAAATTGCTTTGATACCGGAGCTCATTCGACCGATAACATGTCTAAATGATTGAAAAAGCAATTAACAAGAAGACAGAACCCATGACTGTATCATTCTTAAGTTGTATATATAAATAAAGTTTCAGATCGACAAGACTATAATTGTAACGGTAGCTTAAAAGATTACTAAAATACCTGAATATACAAGCTCTGTATCTTTCGACTGACAATCACTTCTTCCCCAATGGACGAATGCTGACCCAATTGCTGAAATAAAGTACAGTTTCAAAACATTGGAATTCTTTCCTAATGCTACTCATTACACGAGGAAACTTTTTTGAAATATTTTTCGTAAGACTTACTGTCACCGAAGTCAGATAAAAACATACAAGTATACGACGAAATCGATGGGATATCGCCAGAATCAGCACGATTAGTACCCGGCCATCAACTTTAGTGAGCCATAAACCCATACTGTATAGTAAGTCATAAAACGTTCACCACAGATTCATAATTTCGGACAAGCACATGCAGAATGTATTGTGAGCGCCCAACCCTCACTATATACCTGTCGAATCGAAAATTATATATATCATGTAACTAATGTCTGACATTACAAAAATTGTTAAAAGACAAACTTAGTATAAAATATTTTTTCTAGAGACTATTGATGCATCGAACTTGTATAATTTGTTTATCCAATTCATAGAAAATTAAACATACGTGTATAACAGACAGGCAGACAACGACTACCACTGAGCTTGTACTACATTTCTTGTGGGCTTGTGGTTTAGAAAATCAACATTCAGTACAAATATATATAACTAAACTATTTCGAGAGCACTCTTTCTAAGACATTGATGTAATAGCAAACAATACAGCGAATTTGAAATAATATCTCCGTTGGTTTAAATTAACAAGTAGACATATGGTATGGGTAACTATACTGCGTACTTACAATCCTGTAGAACAGACAGTTTTGACTTTAAATTACTGGTAACAATACTGCGTACTTACAATCCTGTAGAACAGACAGTTTTGACGTTAAATTACTGATAGTATCTGATTGTTGTTTAATCGTCACTGCCTGTTGGTGAACTAGATTCTCCAGAATACCAAGACGTTGAGAAAGTACATCTGGGTCATCTATCAAAAGTCGTTTTTCACTTAAAGAATAATTTAAGAAACTATAAATTGTCAACAACAATAATATAGTCATATCTGGTCTATATGTAGGGTTCAAATCAGAAATTTGTCTGTTATCTAGCTATCAATAATCTGACTTATTGTTGTATGAACTCCCTTATACGTACACATATTTCATGTGTATAATGTATGGCTGAAATACAAGTTGTGTATTTAAACCTCCACTCTCTCATACCCAGTAGATTTGATAGTTGTTTGCCTATAACGTAGCAATCATAACATGCATAACCAGAACGAGAACAAATTAAACAATAAGTAAATTAAAGTAGGTACTGCAAAGTGGGTCGACCGATCAACACCACTAGAAAAGAAGTATGACCAATTTCCCCTCAATTTATTTTACTTTAGTGCCATTTTCAAATCGTCATCGTGCGAACTTTAAGATACTAACAGTATTACGGCGTATTTCTACTTAGTTATCCAATTATAAACCCTAAATGAATGTCTACAAGCGACATTCTGAAAGATTGCAAAAAATGCACATCGGTAAGTTAAGCCAAAATTACTTTAAATTTAAAGATATGTATTCGGATACAATTTTTTTTATATAACGGTTAGCGGTATCCTTTGATGCAAGATTTGACAAAATATGCTTCAAAAGGCAGATGATCCATTAAAAATCTTTTTCGTAATATGTATAATATAAAATTTTTAAAACAGTTACATATTTATGATATAAAATGTAATCTGACTGAAATACTGAACTCCGATGAAAATTCAAAACGGAAAGTCCGTAATCAAATGGCAAAATCAAAGGCTCAACACGTCAAGCGAATGGATAACAACTGTCATATTCCTGAATTGGTAAAGGCATTTTCTTAAGTAGAAAATGGTATATCAAACCTGGTTATATAGCTAGCTTAACCTCTCACTTGTATGACAGTCGCATCAAATTCCATTAAATTGACAACGATGTGTGAACAAAACAATCAGACATCAAAAATAAGGATACAGCAGTCAACATTGGGACATAATCTTAATCATTATAAAAATATACAAATATGCAACAAAGAAGCACAAAAAGGCATATAGACAAAGCACATAAACAAAAATGAAAGACAAGAATACATTAATTTACAATAACACACTGACAAGATGACTGAGTCACGACAAAGGGATACCACCAAAACCAGAATATATAAACAGTAAAAGTAATATTCATGAAGACAGTTAAAGGAATACTATAACACGTTAGCAAGATGATAAACAACGTCAGTACCCATAACCTATACTTCAGACCATCGTTTATTATTTGTGAAGTTGATACGGAATACTTATCAACAGGGTCTAATTGGTACATTGTAATGACTTTTTTTTAAGAAAAAGGACGAGACGTTCTTTGACATATTACCCCTGGTTCATCAACTTCTGCTCAGACACTAGTGACGTTTGTATAGTCTTAGTAGGAGATGCAAGCTCTTGAATACCGAATAATTTTGAAAATGTAAAACCCATATAACGATGAAGTTGGTATATTGCTACTTAGTAGGGGGAAATTGATAATTTCAGAATTAAAATCGTCTCGTCAAAGAGTTTGGTACTGACATGACAGTATGTCAAATTTGAGGTATAAGTCTTAAAATGAGGCGGATGAAGCCGTCTATGTTGTTTTTTTTTTAATTTTTAGTTATTTGAGGATATATTTTTTCAATCAGAAAAGTTCGGATTGTTAATGGAAAGAACATCATTAATATATCGCTGCGTTGAAGACATATTGGCGGCCTCCAGATGTTATCTGCTCTTTGATTGATGTGTTGCCTCTTTGACATATTCCCCATTTCCATTCTCAATTTTATCTCAATGTGAAATTAAATAACCTCGCTCCTTTGATCTTCTTGTTTTTGACAAGTGTCTGAAGGAACCTACGATTCCTGTGAAAAATAAGAAGAGGTCGACAAGGAGAGGCGCATAGTTCTTTCCAGTAGGAATGCCGACAATTTGTTAAAATAGTCGACCTCTAAATTCAACAGATATGTTGTCAATAAGAAACTTCAGCATACTAATCCTTTGTTCCTCTGTGAAGCATGTTTTACTTTTTTGTTCACTATTGACAACATTTGCCGTATGGTATTTCAAATTAATAAATTTAAAGCGAATGCTACCATTTTTATGTTTTAAAGCATTGTAGATATTTCTTTTCGACGATTTTTCAATTTCACATTGGGAATGGTGGTATTCAGGGTTGACAAATCGAAAGTTTTGATAGAACTAATTTCAGAAAAAGATCAAGATTTAAAATTATCCAGGAGCCGGTTTCACGAAGCTATCCTAAGACATGTCATAAGACATATCTTAGGACATGTCTTATGATCCTCTTATGACTATCCTAGGACATATCTCAGACCTCGTCTCGAAGCTGTCTTAGGATCATCTTAGCTAAGACATCCCAAACCTGTCGCTAGTTCTTTAAATTTTCAAATATAAATATGATTTACGGAAAAAAATCATGTAAATGTAGTATGTCTTACCATAAATTATTCTAAACGTATTGATCAATATAAATGACATAATTTGCAAAATATAGATATAAAAAAATAAAAGTAATTCATATATAAATTATCTTTAAACAATACATCAATATAAATATGAAATTTTCAATGCAAAATTAAGAAAAAAGAATATAAAATTATGACATTGTTTTGGTACAAAAAAGTTGAATTCAATTTCGACTTTATTGGTTATCAAAGGTTAAGAGACAAAATCGTGCAATTTTTGTATCAATACATCGAATTTTCATTGTTGACAAATCAATGTACATATGTTTTAAGCAGGAACAGGAGAATAGATAATTAGATTATAATAAGATAAATTTTTTTCAAAATTAAAATAAAGAATGAGTGTAATTTATATAAATAAACGTATAACTATCCTAAGACCATCATAAGACACCTCTCGCGTTGTCCTAACTTTATGACCAACTTTAAGAGATCATGTCCTAATTTAGGACCGCTTTGTGAAACCCACTTAGGACTAAAATATGTCGTAAGACCATCCTAAGACATGTCTTAGTCCTAAGACAGCTTCGTTAAACTGGGCCCAGAAGTTCTTTAGATTTTTTTAGAATCCACATATGGTTAATTCCACTACACGAGTCACAGTTATACATTTTTAGAAACACAAAAAGACATATAACAGACAAAGCAGATTAGAAAAAATGAAAGACAAGAATACCAACTGTTTACCATAGAACAATAACACAATGGAAAATTGAGTACAGTTATTGTATGATAATGAACACTACTGAAATAATAGAAAATATAACATTACAAGTTTTTAGTTTTGTCGAACAGTACTGATATGTAAGAGGGTAGAAATGTGCCATAAAACGTGGGTAAATTCTTGGTAGTGTAATTGTATAAGTACAGAGCCACGTTAAATGGATATAACCAAAAACAGACTAGGCAGTCACAGTCATATTCATAAAGACCAATAAAAGACTAGAACAACAATGTCAGATACTTCAATTGGCAATTATACCTTCTTTTTTATATTCAAAATAAAATAAAATTTGATTAAAATATCTTTTTGATAAATTTCTAGTATGCTTTGACAACATATTATAGTTGTGTGAGAATCAACTACAGAGGAAATTCGCCTTCCTCCTTAAGATTTCCACTAGAGAAAGGTTCCAAGCAAGTAGGGACATAAAACTTACCTTTGAACCTCTTACAGATTTGTAGTAAGATTATTTTATCGACAGAAAGACTGTTACTTTCAAATCATGGGGCATCATACGACCAAATGTGCCTGCATCTTTATACATCTCCTCAGCCAAACTTATGTCAATCAGCAAGGTCCTGCTATTGGACGAGCTTTATCAATGTAAGGCGTCGTACTCTCCAATCACAGGGAATCTTATGCAATGTAAGTACTCTGACCAAATATGTCTGGATATTTATACATCCAACAGTCAAACTTATGTCAAATCTTCTGTTGTTGGGAGAGTTTTATCGACATAGAACGTGGTACTCGCCAATCATGGTGCATCTTATTCAATGTAAACACTCTGACCAAAAGTGTCAGGATATTTATACACCCAACAGTCAAACTTATGTCTGTTGACAAAGGTCCTGTTGTTGGGCGAGTTTTATCAACGTAAGGCGTGGTACTCTCCAATCATGGGGAATCTTATTCAATGAAAACACTCTGACCAAAAGCGTCTGGATATTTATACGTCTCCTATAGCTGAACTTATACCCATCAGCAAGGGACCTGCTGTTGGGAGAGTTTTGTCGGCAGAGAGTGTGGTACTCTCCAATCATAGGGCTTATAATTCAATGTAAGCAGGCCGTACAGTTGGGTATAATTGCCTACATCACTCATCTCCTTTGAACTGTTTGTCTCATTGGAAATTATACCAAATCTCCCTATTCTTATATTAATTTTTATTGAAGAATTTATTAAAAGAATACTGAATATCTATCAACAAACAATGCATGCAATTGTTGTTTATTATTTTTATTTTTATTTTCTTTCTATTTTATGTTATTTTAGGTATTGGTTGACTTGTTCTCGAGTATGCAAGCATATACTTAACTCGAACTTGGATTACAATGGTTCTGTAACATTGCTGATTCGATCGGGGTCAACGGCGTAAGATTAAGCTACTTTGTAGTATAAATCTAATTAATAATGATCGAATACCAAAATACAATGTTAAATGTCCGTTAACCTTTCACATATGTACCAATTACTTCACCCTACAATTAAACTCGTTGATTGAAACTGATTATGATACAAGAAAAACTAAAACTATAATTGATATACGTTATGATGTAAAATGTTTAAATAGCGGGATTTATAATTTCATATCTTTTATTTAAAAAACCCAGCATGGATAAAGAAAAGTGCGGGTATGAGATATAAAATAGTTGAAGGACCATGGATATTGCTTTAGCTCGACCACTTTCTGCACCGAAATCTAAGACAGAAAAGTCACAGGTAAGAAATAGATACATAAGTTATATACACATTTATTCCAATTAATATTTTATAGTGTGTCTTTCTATGTTGTGTTGTTACACTATTGTTTCATGAGGGTGAAGGTTTGGTACCATAAAACGTTTAAACCCGCTGCAATTGATTGCACCTGTCCTAAGTCAGGAATCTGATGTTCAATAGTTGTCGTTTGTTGATGTGGTTCATGAGTGTTTCTTATTTCTCGTTTTTTTTTATATAAATAAGACCGCTGGTTCTCCCGTTTTACACTAGTATTTTTGGACCCTTTATAGCTTGCTCCGTGTGGAAAACCGTACCTTGACCACTAATGGTTTACTTTGATAAATTGTGACTTGGATGGAGAATTGTCTCATCGGCACGCATACCACATCTTCCCATATCTACCTATATCTATATACATTTTTTATTTAAAAATACTTTTTTATCTACATGTTTTGTATACACGAGGTTTAGATATATATAGAAATACAGTAATTGTAACCTATTTCTACAACGTTTCTTGGCACCAAAGAATTTTAATATCCGAGACAATGTATTAAATAAAATATAAAAAAAAAACAATCTGGCGGGGCGGGGAAATATAAGACAATTTGTACCCCTTTCGTGCAAATACTTACACTTTCACTCCTTTCCCTTATACCGATATTCTAATTTTCTTGAGTCAATAAAAAATACTCTCAACTAAGATTTGTTTCAAGCATATTACCATTACAGGAGATTATAAAAGATATAATATAAAACTTAACCTCCTTTATAATTTCATTTGGTAAATAAATATTTAAGTATGCACAGCTTTCTTCTTCCCATTAAGCGGTCATAATCAATTGTACATTATTCTGTCAATTTTTCGATGGCAAAATATATGTCGTGCCTTTTTGTGTTTGTTTCTTTGTATTTAATTCATAATAAAAAAAAAAACACTATAACTTTTTCAATAAATTGTGGTAACTAACCTTGCGTCTGAATATTCTTTTTACGCGACGTATTCAGATATATAAATTAAATAATCAATTTAACAAAATTTTATAGAAAATATCAATTTGTATACTATTCGTTTGTCAAAAGAAATCATTACAAATTTACTGTGTTGTATTTTTTTTAAATGTATACACGTTTTAATGCCAATTGTACAACGAATATAAAGCAAGGGGATGAGGTAGGATTGCCAATTAAACAACTATCAATCATAGTTCAAATAAGTGGGTATAAGCCTTTATTTGGATTAAAGGATTTTAGAAATGTTTAATACTTTCCGCCTTTTGTCCTATGTGACCTTTTTAAATACTAATATCATTATTAAAGTGATTTTTACTAAATATGTATATACGGATCAATGACGTACTATAATAACCAATAAGGAAATTTCAGTTTAACAACACTCTGTTAACCCACGCGACATATCAGAAACAGGAGCGATGAGAGATCGGTTTTTAATTAGATTGATCTTTTAGTTTTTTTTTATTCCACTGACCGAGATGACACGAGGGAGAGTAGATATTTTAAAATGACGAAATAGCTTAAACCCTTCCTCACAAAGTGATGTACCAATATCAAACCAGGTTTTGCATCAACTCCTAATTATCCAATTAAAAAAAAAAGAACCGACAACATGTCAGTGATAGAGTCTTGTGTAACATGTTGACATTTGTTTTTTTTATTTGGAGAATTTTGAGTTGATGCCAAACCTTTCATAGTTTGGGTTTAATTATACAATTGAAAGCTTGTTTAGTCAAGAGACAATTTAAAGAGTTTGACATTTCATGTCTTTTTCTATTGTTGTATGTTTAACTATATGTCGACCTCTATAGTTTTTAGGTCACCAGTATCATTTCATCTTCAACTTCGTTCTTTGTTTGGCATTTTTAACTTTTATTCGAGCGTCACTGATGAGTCTTTTGTGGACGCGTAAATACAAAATTTCAATCATGGTATATATAATGAGTTTATTCATAAGTTTATGTTTAAACTTTCCAATATGTTTTCATAAAAAAAATATGGAATGTTCCATCTCCTTCGTTATGTTCGCTTTCCTGCTGCTTTGGCGATTGCTGTGTCCGTCTTATGACAACTTATGCTTAGGCTTGATTGCTAGTATTGCTTAATCAATGTTTTTTTTACAATCAATGTTCTCATCATTTTTTATTATTCCAAACTGAATGATACATGTTTTATAGTTTTCGAAATTTCTAGCATGACTCGGCCCTGTCGTGGAAAAGTGAGCAAATCTCGTGTTTTTGTTGTTGTTGTTTGGGGGGGGGGGGGGGGGTGACTGTACAGGATATATAAGAACGTAGCCTAGTCCGGCTAAAATATGGACGGGACGAGTAATGCGATGTCTTATTCAAGGATGATACCTCGCTCTCTACATGCGATAATTTTTTTAAGGCTCCGTAGGTTTAATTTTGCGACACTCCACTGTTGGTGAAAGTTTCTTTATCTTACCTCCTATACATTTCTAGGAATATAATTTGTTAAAAGCAATCGCATTGAGACCGTATATATTTTATATTGAGCAAGTAGGCGTTGTTTATTTCAATACATACAGTTAGTAATGGTGCTAGCTTTCTTAACCAATCTTTATCCAATAAGCAGACTACGATTTGGTGCTACACACCTACTCTGTTTTTATGATTCATTAGATAGGTATTTCACTTGACCCATATATTTCATCTTTTAGTACTGTGATTTTTGTATGTTATAAATTAAACCTGTAGGTTTGATATATAAATATGATAGAATCTGAAGCGAGATGATGTATCAAATATTCTTGCTTTGTACGTTTTCAAGACAAAATATTCAACTCAAACACGCCCTAACATAAACAGGTGCACTCGATTTTCTCTTTTTGATTCAATTGTTACCCATTTTTTAGAATTTGTTCTTGAGTCGCATAATGGAAGGGCAGACACGAAAATTACTGAACTTATAGATTGATATTTTCTCCGTCCGTTGTAATTTTTTTCAAAAAAATTGGAGGTTATGCATTTACTACATCCAACTTGATAGATACCCATGTCGTCAACTTGATATCTAATTGTTCAGTTTAACTAATGTAATTAGAGATAAAATGAAACCTGATGCAACTGGTGTTTTTATAAAAGAACACTTCGAAATTGAGAAGAAAATTGTCATTTTATTTGTTTATATTAATTTTTAATTTTTTGTTACTATAGTAAACATTACGGTGTAAGTATTTATCGCCTTCTCTAACAAAGAGCTTCGATTCTTTTGTTCTATTTCAACCGGGTTTCCACTTGATATAACTTATTACTTGTTACATTAGAAGAAGATTATTCATTCGTAGGTTAATTTAAAATAAAGTTCAAAACATAATTGAGATCAAATGACAATCTTGATCACAAGAATAACTTTTCATTATACTTTTGAAACAATTGAATAGATATAGTAAATAGATACGTATGCACTACATTTAAAAATAAATTCAGTTTATTGTTGATGAAAATTTGTAATTCTTGTTGAGTTGAATATGGATATAGCAGGCGAAATGTCAACAGCAAGGACTCCTATTTCTAAAATATCTGAGGTATGATATAAAAAATCAACATTTTCAAAAGTTGGCATTAAACTTGTTATGTAATTACCAATAAACACTAGCTGGATTAAAGAGTTTAGATAATCTGAACAATTTATCTATTTGAGTGCAAACTGAAAATTGCGTATTTAGATAGCTTGGTTACAAAGCTTATCACAGTTTTTATTTATCTTAACATCACTGGCTTTCAAATATTTGGGTATGGTCGTTCCTGATGAAGGTTAATCCGGAAAAGCCCTTCAGACCAGACGCATGAAAATTACATGCTAATAAAGCCGTTAGTTTTCTCTTTTGAATTGTTTTACATTGTCATTTCGGGGCATTTTATAACTGACTATGCGGTGTGGGCTTTGCTCATTGTTGAGGGCCATACGGTGACCTATGGTAGTTTTTAATTTCTTTGTCATTTGGTCTCTTGTGGAGAGTTGTCTCATTAGCAATCATACCACATCTTCTTTTTTTATAATTAGTCTTTAGTTTTCTATGTTGTGTCTTGTATATACTATAATTTGTCTGTTTGTCTTTTTCTTTTCGGCCATGGCGTTGTCAGTTTATTTTCGATTAAGAGTTTGACTGTCCCTTTGGTATCTTTCGCCCCTCTTTTACAAGTGTTATTTTATTTGTCATTATTATACATAGTTCTAAATATATGTATATATTTTTTAATTGATCAACGTGTTCGTCCGTTCGTTTACTCACTGATATGACAGTTGTTATCCATTCGTTTGATGTGCTTGGACTTTTGATTTTGCCTTTTGATTTTTGATTTTCCTTTTTGAATTTTCCTCGGAGTTCAGTATTTTTTGTGTTTTTACTTTTCACTTCTCACTCTTTGTTTTCTGGAAGATTGATATAGCACGGCGAGACAAATCTTTTATATTTTACACATTGTCACCATAAGATACAATTAGATTTGATGGATTTGACAATATAGCCCAAAAGCGGTGCTGAAAAATGGCGTTAAAACACAAAAAATCAAATCTTATCAAATTATTTACCAAAATCAAAACCCTTTGTTATCGATAGGCAATGGAAAGACTCGGACCTAATATGATATTACTCTAGGTCAAAAAATCATTTAGATTTGCTAACTATGTACTACCATGTCACAAAGGATATAGATTTCTATAATATCCATTAATAATAGCAGTATGACAATTAATGATACAGATTTATGCTCGGCCATTGTATCAAATTAAAAAGTTAGCACTCATTACCATGTGTATGTTTGTTTTATAGCAAGTTTATTTGTCCATTCTTGAATTCTTTAAAATACCAACACTATGGAAAAGTGTTTTCCCCCATTTATTATTATTGTTCTACATTAATACTAAATACGTAAATTTGGCATAGGTAGTCTCACATGTTCGTCTAACTTGAAGAATGAACAACCGTAGAATTTTATCACCGAAAACAAACCGTTGTGCGGAATATAGAATTTTTCTTGGAAACCTTTTATGTTTATCATTTATAATTACTATGTGTATCTTGCCTGACAAGTGCCCATAACTTGCTAATAAAAATGTATTTAATATGTCTGTCGATTTTTTTTTGATTTTTTTTATTTTTTTTTTATTTATTTATTTCGCCTTTGTTCTATTCTGTTCATCGTGAAGAAATTGCCCGATCTTGAAACAATTCTTTGACTATCTCTGTTATTTTTCTATTTCCGCTTCGGCTGTTTTATTTTATTTCCCAATCGTATTTGAAATAATTTTTACACTGATTTATGAAAAAAAAATAAGGAAAGAGAAAAAAAGAAAAAAAGAAATTTGTGAACTCGGTATAAAATAGTAAACTAGCACTAACGGTCTGAAATATATGGCCTAAATAATTTTAACCTTGTGTCTTATTTGTTTTATTTTTATTCGTTCTCCTTATGTATTTAAAAGAAATTTAAATCATCATTGACATCAGTATGATTTTGAAAGATCAAAACCCTTGTATTATGTTCTCATTTAAAAGAAACAACGATATTCAAGTGAAGAAATTGTGAAATTTAAGATAATTATATATATCTGACAGGTAAAATAGAAATACCAATTAATTTTATGTTGTTCAATATAGCGATGAATTTCGATAGCATTATATTTTTTAACCGAAGGTCTAACGTAAAATTATACATGCCATGTTTTATGCCGAATTGAGAAGTTTTGATATTCTATTTAAGTCAATTTTGTTTCATCTCCCCTTCGCTTTTAAATTAATTTGTCTTTGTTAGGATAAAGTTTTTACATATTGACACATATAATACATAATACAGCTTTATTATATAGCATATCCATGGGCGTGCTAGCCTAAGTGCGAGCAGTCGTTGGCTGTAGACCTGACTTGATCAAACCAAGTACATGATATTTACTGCTTCTTCCCTAATCCCGTGTTAGTCAGTGGAAAAAGGAGACTGGTCGGCTCAAAGTCAGAATAACGTGCCAATGTATGATGGCATGGTTTCCTGTGCACTGTTGCCTTAAGCTTGTGATATCAACCTGTTTAAGTTTAATGCATGTACTGTTTGCCACTGGACGTTAAATGATTAATCCATCATTATCATCAACTTCAACTTTACCCTTACACCTTTTGTCATTCCACCTAACTTTTTCTCCTGCTCCATCTATTTCTCTCGCATTTTCTCATTTTGTAAACAGCAAAAATAAAATTAAGGATGTCAAGGATGGAAATGCGGAATGAGGAAATTTGTTTATGCATTCCGAAACAACAATTATAGCTTACGATAAGATCCAGTATTTATACAAAGATTATTTTATTATGATTTAAAAGTAAAGAATTAAGTCAAATGATAAGTTTATTTTCTTGTCTTTTAATACGTGTACACACAATAAGATTCCATATCGGTTAACGTTTTTCAATAAGACATTTAAATGCATTCATAGAAACTTGTTCTTCGTTGAACGTCATTTAAAGCATTTTCACTTACTGAAATTTGATATTTGTTATAGTTAAACAGTCGAAAACCCAGTTGAAATAGAACAAAAGAATCGAAGCTCTTTGTTAGAGAAGGCGATAAGGGAGCTACCATTTGATTTTTATGGGGGGGCTAGGATGAAAAATTTTGTCCTGCTTTTTTTTTAGTTGTAATCTCTGTCCTGCCTTTTTATTTTTTACTCTATTCGGTCCTGCCTTTTTTTTTACTAGTTATCCTGACTTTTTTTACACAAATTGTCATCCTGCCTTTTTTTTTACCAAGTTGCTCATCCTGCCTTTTTTTTTTACTCAAAACTCCTGTCCTGCCTATTTTTTTCAAATTTCATCCTAGCCCCCCCATAAAAATCAAATGGTAGCTCCCTAAATGCTTACTGTAATGTTTACTATAGTAACACAAATTTTAAAAGTTAATAGAAACAAATAAAATGACAGTTTCTTGTCAATTACGAAACGTTTAATTTTAAAAACACCATTTGCATAAGTTTTCAATTTATCTATTACATATTTAAGCAGAACAATTAGATATCAAGTCGACGACATGGGTATCTATCAAGTTGGATGACAAAAATGCATAACCTCCGATTTTAGAATTTTTGTTTATCACGGACGGGGAACATATCAATCTATTAGTTCAGTAATTTTCGTGTCTGCCCTTCCATTATGTGACTCAAGAAAAAATTCAAAAAAAGGGGTAACAATTGTATCGGAAAGAGAAAGTAGAGTGCACCTTTTTATGTTAGGGCGTGTTTGAGTTGAATATTTTGTCTTGAAATCGTACAAAGCAAGAATATTTGATACATCATCTCGCTTCAGATTCTATCATTGTTATATATCAAAGCTACAGATTGACGTTATAACATAGAAAAATCGCAGTACTGAAAGATGAAATATATGGGTCAAGTGAAATACCTATCCAATGAATCACAAAACCAGAGAAGGTGTGTTCGAATAGCTTTTTTTTTTTTACTAAAAGTACTTGACGACAGTCTTTCAAGTTGGATGATGAAAATGCATATCTTGGAAAAAAAATATTTGTTTGTGTGTGATAGCTATGGTTTATAGTCTTCAACCACTAAAAAATTCTAGTCTGCCCTTCCATGAAATATTTAATTCGATTTTTTTTAAATTCCACCTGACAACCGATCATACAATAGTTTTAAGTTTAATCAATGCAGACAAGATCATCAACTGATGCCCATAAGCTAGTATATACATTTGTCTTTTAAAATACAACTGACATAAAAGGATCGTAATGGTGCTACGTGGATAAATTTATCGGTTTTCAAGATCAATTTTGGCAGCGCGTCATTCCTACAACGGCTTCCATTTCTACGATTGTGAAAATAAACTGGCGTATCTTGACTAAGTAGAATCCTTACTGTAAAGGGTTGTGTATTTGCCCAAAAAAGACAGCAAGTAAACAACACAAACCAGAAACGTAAAATCTTAACGAGAGGTGATCAGAGGTAGAAATTTTGTTTACCTTTATATATGTTATTCTTAGCCTTTATAGGCTTTGTTGCTTCTCTGCACAAGGTTTTAAATTTTACTTATAATTACACCTTATGTAAGAATCCGGGGTTTTGATTGGTTGATAGCCAGTGTATTTTTCACCAATTTACTGTTATCAAATGAATATCGTTCATTTTAAACGCCGCCGGGGTATTTGCTTAAAGGATATGCCTTTTTAACCCTCTCTGCCGTGGCATTTGCCAAAAAATACTCTATCCGACTGGACGCTTGTAACGTCACGATCATTAATGCGTTTTAGTACATTAACAGTCGGTGTAATTAAACAGATATATCATGTTCATGAGGGGTATTTGCGAAAAATACCAGTCTTGAGAATGAATTACCCTCGCCTTACGGCTCGTGAAATTTAACATTCTCTCGACTGGTATTTTTCGCAAATACCCCTCCTTAACATGATATATCTGTTCAATATATGATGTAGCGATTTGATAAAGTTGTACAATCACATTTTTTGAAACTAATTAAAAATAATCCTGAAATTATCTTTGTTGGACTCTAAAATTACCGTATTGTACTGATTATAGTACGTACAACGAACATAGGTCGGATACCCCCAAGATCATATATGACAGGAAGGATCGAAATCAAAAGACCGTTAAAAGAATACAATAAATCAAGACCACGCTTCATATCCATGTTGTTGTGATGTTTCGATTTTTAGTGAACTATAAGATAGATATATGCATGGGTTTACTTTTACGTACTACATGCAATATTTATTTAACTTCAATAACAAAGAGAGAAAAATCGTAAAGCTTGTTAAACTCGCCACGTGTCCATGTGTCTGTCATAAGTTAGTGTCATTTTTATATCTTCAATGCTTGTTGTTATTTGTGTATATTGACAAGATGTTCAAGATGCTCACCTTAGATGTCTATAATATTGCCTTTTGTGTTGTTTGGTTTCTGTTGCATCGACGTGTACCCCACATCGCCCAATATTTACAATCATACTTGAAACAAAATTAAAACTTACACTTGGACTTGAGTTAAAAACGTCATGTATATATATGTTAAGGACACATCGACGTATAGTCCATGCTTCTGTGTGTTGTTTTTCTGTTCCTTTAATGCTGTTTTAATTGTGTTATCTATGTTTTCTAAAGTTGGGAACTTTTCTGCTTGTTATATACAAAGCTGTATTGTATACAATAAAATAAAAAAAACTCTGAACTCCGAATTTCCCTAATTGTATGTTCCATATTAATTATTCGCAGATCTATACAAAAAAAAAATAAAAATAAAATAAAAAAAGGCTTAAATAAATTGATTTTGAAAGTTGATCTTCTGTTAAAATGTCATTGTTTGACTTTTTTTTTATCCCTTAATGGCCAAACGAAATCCATAATAAAAAGGTTATCCTCAGTTCAAATGAACTTTCTCCGGAAATAGGAGACACTTACGAACTATCCATAACACTTCGTTGTTTCCTGGGTATAAAAAGCTATACTAAATTCACTGATGACTTAATTTAGCAACTTTACCTGACCATATAGGAAAATAGGTATTTAGTCGGATCTTAACACGTACTTGTGATTTTGTTAAAACCGGTTTTGTTCAAAATATACGAAGAAATGTCGAAATGTTCAGGACTTAATTAAATCCGTATTTTGGTAGGATGGTGCAAGCATACGATTTTTATTGCGTCTTACACCTTGAGAAGCGAATAATCTTCAACTACTTTATTCAAATATTGTTTAAAAACGTTAATTTTGAGCTATGAAAGTCAAGTGGCTCGAGTATTTTTCTGAGGAAGTTTTAAAAAATTGCAAAGAAATATTTTTACATTGGGTTAGCTTTCATTAGTCTTAACTATCTATAGATTAACAAATTTTGGTTATATTTATAATTTAAAATCATCATTGAAGGTGGGGGACGATTTCGCAGATAATTAATTATATTGATGTGCCATTTGTATGCAAGAGTGACATTTCGTTGTATTATGTGCCAATTCGAAAAAGTTATGCGAGTATTCTCTCCCCTTAACAGGTTCATTATTTTATAATTAAGTTAAGGTTTCTGATATAATTTTGAATAATTACAAAATGTATCAATTCAATATATTTCAGTTTTTGTTATTGGTGTATCAAAAACATTGACGTACGAATATCATTTCATAAATTTGAAACGTTTAAAATGATTACATACCAATATAAAGAACCGTTCATCATTTTTGAAAAAGACTATGAACGAAGATTGATTTATTACAATCATATTTAGTCACGTCTCAGTCATTACAGCTGAACGGACGTGCTGGGCCAGCTCTCCTTTACCCGCTATCTTCGACGAGGGTTTACAGTTAGATATCAACGACTTACTACTTAAGATGACAGAAACCAATCCATGCCGTACAGATAGACGTAGTAGTTGGCGTACCTGCGTTAACATGCACTCCAAAACCATTGTATTATGGGGAGTGTTATGCCGATTAACGTCCGAAGGCTGTATCCTAGGCTGTTGGGTGATACGACCTTCATTTCACTGCCTCACGGCTTTGGTCCTGATAACGCTTCCTGTCATCTTTAGAACTACGTCCGAGATCATCTAACAGTACTCCGTCATCGAGGCTAGCGGGCTGCCAAGCTGACCAAACTGGCCCTGAAAGCAGCCGTTGTGAAGAAGTAAAATCCTAAAATAGTAAACAAACCAAAATCAACTCACCAAAACCAAGATGGCGGCCTCCATTCGGCGTCCTTACTACTTGTTCCTGACCCACGGCAGAAATTATTCAAACGCTCACCAATCGCCTTCGGGCACCGAGCCGACCGTGCGAGGGCTGTATAGCCAGTCAAGGTCGTTAAACACCACCACATATATTTGATTTATTTATCTTCCCTTGGTGACAGATTGATTGGGAAATGAACCAGCGTAATATAATGGTAATCACAGAGAGGGACCAGCAAGCAATTTTTAATTGTAGCTTATTCAACGTTAAAACAATTTTCCACTATAAACGAATGTTACTCTATACAAATATAAGGACTTTGTTAGCTAAATCTACAAATTTTATTAGATATAATGATTTTTTATTGCAATAGATTAATATGCTACTTAATTGACTCTTCTGTAATCAATCAATAAAGCATAATAAAAGATATTTAAATGGATGTCTAATAACTGATATAAGATGTTTCAATGGTCAACGTCGACACATAAATTAACAGCTTTTAATTAAGACAACCATTTATCAAACCAATCAAACTTTTAAATTTCTCACAAAAATGAAAATCGTCAGAATTTATTTGTCTTAAACTTGACACCACAAAATCCTGGTGATGCCACAAAATAGAAACATCGTGTATTCCATTTGACATTTATATAGAAGAGATTAATATAACACATTAAAACATGATTTATTAATAATATTTTGTTAAATCAATACAAAAGCCAGCTATAAGCTTTTCTTTTTAAATTTCTGTAACATTTATATCATTCGTTCCATAGCTAAGTAGTTCTTAAATGGGGGGAAAATAATAATATTTTGAAAATGGATTTAAATGCATTTAAAGATATTTGTGTATTCGATAATTCTGATTATTTTACACCTGACTTCGTGAACCATAACACGTGTAGTATCGAAGACAATATGAGAAAATACAACAATGTAAGTAAATATTGTTTGAAGTTGGTATATACAGTAGTAATTTAAAAATATTTTGTTAACATTATTTAATTCACAAAGTTTTTTTGTTTTTAAGAACATGTCGTATTGTATGATTATATATCCATTTCATGTTATAGAATTGGGCTATGTTTTCTATATTTGACGATTATGACAACATATTGGCAGGGTGGCAACCAGCAAACTTAACAAAATATGTTGAACGTTACCTGTACTGTTACCCAGGTATTTCAAAATGATGTGGATTCATTTATTTTCTTGGGTACCGATTTTCGTAGATTGAGGAAAACTTGCATTTTGATGAATATTTGATTTCGTGGATGTCTCTATCTTCATACAAAACCTATATTGTAATTCGTTTAATTTTTTAATTCGTGGTTCACCTGTACTAACGAAATCCACGAAAATTGGTATCTCACGAATAATAATGAATCCATGAATGTTTTTTTTTGAATATACTAACAATATATATATGATATCAATACAAATTTTCTCTGCTTTTCAGAATGATAACCGAAGCCTTATTAAAAGACCACAGACAGCATCACCGTATGTCATGGCGGTCAAATACAGAAACAAGGCCAAGGTTGCCAGTCGGAAGACAAATCGTGCGATCATAACACGACGTCGGACTGGACGACGAAAAGCATCACTTATTGACAGTGAATATGGTGGATGTGAATCGTCGTTTCACACCTATAATACTTCATTAACAGACTTGTTTGACGAGTTCAACGACGATTTCGACTTTGATGGTATGCTTGATAATTACATTTAGACGATCACGTTTTTGTTTTCATTTGCTTAAAAACAATATGATTTAAGTCAAGATTACATAGATATTCAGTGTTGCTTTGTAAAAACATAAAACTCACTGCTTCATTCACTGTAACTGTTCGTTTTTGTTTTATTTTGATTTAAAAAATGTTACGGAAGTCGTTTTTAGGACAAATGGTATGTCACTGTTCGTAACCTTATTGATAGATATAGGAAGATGTGGTGTGAGTGCCAATGAGACAACTCTCCATACAAATAACAATTTAAAAAGTAAACCATTATAGGTTAAAGTACGGCCTTCAACACGGAGCCTTAGCTCACACCGAACAACAAGCTATAAAGGGCCCCAAAATTACTAGTGTAAAACCATTCAAAGTTTTGTTATTTTAAGAATTATCGTTCTTTGTTTAAAAAGATTTGGCAACAGGGACAAACTCAGTTGAACTAGAATCGTCTTCAAAAGTAGACACAAAGCAATCATTTAGAGACTACGAAGACAGTTTTGTGACGACGTCTCTTGAAAGCTGTTCCCCATCACCTGTTTTGGCATTTAGAACGTCATCAGTAGCAGGAGTCAAACGTATACATTTATTTTACAATTAAAATATGGTGCGGGACGTTGTGGTAATGGCATGTTCATACACTATTCTTGTTTAAAATCAGAGTGCTTTTAGACATTTATTGTAAATTTTAAAGTTTCCTTGATATAACCAATCGTATTTATATGATATCAAAAGCTGATTTAGTTATGCTTATTATTTGTTTTATGCACCACTTAACTTGTTCATTGTACATCATAGAAAGGGTACTGGTTGACATTTGATTTTGGAACATAGTTTGTATTTTTGTTATATTCTGTCACAATATTATGCAGCACAATGAAAGCTTTCATGTATTGTATTTAGTAGTAAAAACGAGGTCTAGCTTTACTTTTATAAATCAATAGTTGTATTTTGTGATCACTTTCATTTTTTTGGTGTTTTTTTATGTAATTTAAAACATTTCACCAAATATCCTTATAGATTTCATAGTTCGTGTAAATCAAATTTTAAATAATGCTCACTCGTTTAAACTTGATAACCAATCAAATTTCAATGTTTTGATGTACCTTTTTGGAATCATTTAGCAGAATTCCTAATGCCTGCATCAATCAATTTTATTAAGTAAAGAAATACAAATGATCCAAAGGATTAGTTCAGTAAGACCCCTTTTTGGCCCCAAAATATAGCAGTTTTACAAAATTGTGAAAATGTAAACTTTTAGTTATTTATTGGACAGTAGAATGCTTCTGCTACATAAATATGTGCGGTTTTTGACAATACAATGCACATATATCGGGTACTGACATCATTAAGTCATGCTAAATTGCGGAAATGTTCACAATTTTAGCATTTTAGTTAAATTTTAGACTGTTTCCGTCTTAAATAAAACATAAAGATATTTTATTTCCTAATCATAGGGCTCATAACAAGCATGTAATCACATAAAGTAAAAATAAAAAGCCTTTCTCTCCCACTCGCATACACTCACACATACAACTATCGTTCTGATTAAGGATGATTGATTTAACAGTACAACACGTAAATGAAAAATAAAATACAGACATTTTTAAATGAAAGTGGCCGCATTCGTGTTCATTCATTATATTGAAAGATAAGTTGTATCTGATGATAAAACATCATATATATTTAGGTTGAGGATGAACACGGATGCGGCCACTTTCATTTTTGACAAAAAACATCTAGAAAGTGACGTTTTTTGGCATATTTGATAGATTTTCATACTTAAGCTTTAGCGTTTTTAAGGACTAAATCAATTAAAATCTTTCACATAAACTAATCGAATCAATTGAAATAGACACTTAAGTGTTTAAAAAGTGTCTAAAATCTTTCGTTAGATGAACTTGAAATTTGAGGCCAAAATCGGCCCTGACCGGACCTACTCCTTTCGTAACACTAATAACTTTAATTTTATTTACCGACCCGTGTAGGTCCATATCGTCCATCAAATACTAAATTTATTCTAAATAATATGTTAACCAAGTACATACATTTCAGAGGAGGAAAGTGAATCCAGGTCAGATAAGGATCCAGCATCTTATTGTGAGAACCAATATCGGCGCATGTGTAAAATGTTAAACATTTCACCAGTGTCATCCTTTATCCGGGAACTGTCAAAAAAGAGAGTATCAGTCAGGCATCGTTCGCTCTGTCCAAAAGATGCAAAAGCAATGTCTGTTGCTCTTCTTGTAAGTATATATAAACTAATTTTACATTATTTTTCTTTTTTAATCAACAATTAAACAAAGACATATGGAAATTATTTAGTTTGTCCATACAGACAGGAATTCGAATACAAGGAAGCTACATAGAATATTTCAAATATTTCCAATATCTGTGAGGTTAAAATGTAATTTAGTTAAACAACAAAAACATCATTTACAAAAAAATATTTATCTTCGTGTTTTCTTTTTAATATTTTCACATCATCAATATGTGGGTAATGCATAAAACAACAATTCCTCAAAAGTGTTCTTACAATTTGTTTTTAATAAAATTGTAACTGTATGATTTTTAAGTTCCGGTATAATACAAACTGTGTGTTTGTGTGTTTACAGGAGAATCCAACAGTGCAGATATTAGATATGACAGATAATGAAATAGGACCAAAAGGTGCTTTGTATTTAGCTGAAATGTTAACGGATAACAGAATCATTACTGATTTAGTAAGTTCCCTCACACAACTTCAAATAAACATAGATATTACTAGTATTCTTAATCTTTTAAATATGATGAACATTATCAATAAGAGTACAAGAGTTTGTCGTGGCAGGTTGGTACATTAAAAACCTTTTTGCAACACGTATAAAATTCTACAAATTCCGCTGTTGATACCAAAGCTTTTGCAGCAGTGTGAGGAACCAGAGTGATGTTAAAGAACGTCTCGTCTTTTTTTCTAAAAAGTTCATCGAATGATATATAAACCTTGTTGATAAATATGATGGACTTAAATAATAGATTATAAGTACTGACGTTGCTTATTATTTTAATTATGTGTTATGTTGTTCTTCTTATTGGCTTTGTATATTTCAAACTGTTAATGTGAAAGCACTTTTTTATATGATCCATTTGTTGTGACGGGCTCGGTATTTATACATCCCGCTATTGTGTGATTGTCTTATAAATGGTCATATTCTGTATTCTTGTCTTTCATTTTTGCTTTATTTGCTTTGTCTCAACAGTGTATTCATGCTATTTTGGTTTTCTTTGTTGACCCAGTTGTTTGCTTTTATAACGATTAAGATTACAACAGATTGTAACACGATGTAGACTGCTATATCCCAAATTTTGAATTATTTACCTATTATGTTTGTTTGTTTTTCCTACACATTGTTGTCAATATAATGGAATTATATGCAATGCAAGTGCGATCAGGTTTAGCTGGCTATAAAACCTGGTTTACTTCATTTTCTACACAAGGAAATGCCTGTATCAAGTCAGGAATATGACAGTTGTTTTCCATTCGTTTGTTGTTGTTAATTTTGCCATTAGATAAGGGACTTTCCATGTTGAATTTCCCTTGGAGTTCGGTATTTTTGTTATTTTACTTCTTGTTATATCAAACGTCTTCTAACAAAATACAATGTATAAAATATCAACAATAATCGCCTTTGCAACAGTTTATTATTCCTAAATATTTTTTCTAACATGTAAAAATGTTCAAACAAATTTTGCTGCCATGACAGAACTTTTTACAGTATCTCGGATTAAATGAAACCTTATTGTAACATGTATGACATTCAGACAAATCATTTACCGAAACAAAAAGCTTTTTACAACAGTTTGTTATTAAAAATCCTAGTGGCAACATCTTAAAGTATTACACAAATTCTACAGCTTTTCATTTGTGATAATGGTCTTGGATAATGAAATTGTATGCGCTTGTCATACAATTGAGAGGTTAAGCTAGCTATAACAACCGGTTCAATATACCTTTTCTACATAAGAAAATGCCTGTATCAAGTCAGGAGTATGACAGTTGTTATCCATTCGTTTGATGTGTTTGATATTTTGGTTTTGCCATTTGATTAGGGACTTTCCGTTTAGAATTTTCCTCGGAGTTCGGTAATAATGTTATTTTGCTTTTTCTTGTATATTTAAGAACTTATCGGACAATCAGATTGGCATTGAAGGTGCTAAACACATTGTGAATATTGCAGTGGAGGTTGACAACTTTACTTCATTGAATCTCTCAGGTACGATTTTATCTTACATCGGTATAGTATTTCATAGGAGAACAATGGTTTACAAATATCTGTCTATATATATTTTAAACTATGGCGAAAGGTACCAAAGACTCAATGAAATCATCAAAGAAAGAAAAACCGACAATCCAATGACAAAAAAGAAAACCGACGAGAAAACAAACAGACTCTAGAATTAAAGATGTCAACTGATGAAATTTAAAAAAGCTATCAAAATGTATATGTGTGTGTCATAAGATTGATGATCCATTAATGTCTAACCCAACCTTTATCTCATTTTATTCAGATTTTTTGGAATAAGTTATTTATAAAGAAACATAGAATATATAAAAAAAAATTCTGCCTAGTTCTTACTTTTTATTGAGATTGCACATTATTAGGTTTTTTGTAAAAAAAAAATTGAAATATATTCTGACTTATTTTTATTATTAGGAAATGGTTTTCGTGAATTTGATGCAATACATTTAACAAAACTATTCGAGGTAAGGTGTCAACAGTATGAATGATAATCCGATTTGGCGCTGGACATTTGCCAAATGAATACAATTGATAAATTGATAAAAAGTAAAATAACAAAACTACCCTACTCCGAAGAAAATTCAAAACGAAAAGTACATAATCAAATGGCAAAATTAAAAGCTTATACATATCAAACGAATGGATAACAACTGTCATATGCCTGATTTGGTACAAGCACTTTTTTAGGAAGAAACCATACTTTATGAATTTTATGCTTTGTGGATTTCCTAACGCAATACTATAAAATGCAGCAGTTGTTATTTTTACAAAGGCTATAAAACCGTATTACTTGTAGTAGAATCAAAGTATCTAAGTATCTATCTGAAGCGATCTTTTTTTCATCATACAACCTATCATTAATATCAAATAATCGACATCTTATGCGTATTGCTTTTGTGAATCTAATCTCAAGGTATTATAATATTATCAACTTCATGATAAAAAAAAAAGGTTAAATACATGCACTAATGAATGCTAACTTTAGTGCACACACAGAATGTAAAGATATAATTTCGTTTTTGTACATTTTAGGATACACATAATTTACTCAGACTAACTTTAAGCCATAATGAATTTCGGGAGTTTGGAGGAAAAGTCATAGGCGATGCATTAAGTAAGTGCATTTCATTTAATCTCTTAATCTTTATGTTAACATGTTGTTATGAAGCCTGATGTATAGCAGATGTTAGTATAACGATTTAACATGCACAAATACAAATAGATCTTACTTTAACAATATCTAGCTTGACGTTTAACTTGCGATTTATTCAAATTAGAAGTTTTATAATGCTGCAAACCATTGCATATTTTTTATGCCAAATACCACGATATGATCCTAGTTCGCTTAGCTAGAATACGCAACCTATTTCTCAGTATGCTTCAATGACCTTATTTTCAGTCCTTTCTTTTGTAAAATCAGCATTCATACAAAATACTTGATTTTAAGAGAATACAATTTTATAAAATTTAGAAAAGATATATTTGCGCGTTAATGTCCAGTTTATAAATAAAGGAAGCTAAGCATATTTCTCTGGCACTTTTGACATTTCACGGTTGTCTCAATCTCTATGATGAGTTTATTTATGGCCAATTCCGGTTTCAGATGAGTTTATTTTAAAATATTTTTTTCAGAAATCAATGATACATTGGAAGAATTAGATCTCAGTTGGAATCATCTACGGTTTGATGGTGCTGATGCTATTGCAGACGGATTAGCAGTAAGTTCTTACACATGTAGGTACCGAATCATCTACGGTTTGATGGTGCTGATGCTATTGCAGACGGATTAGCAGTAAGTTCTTACACATGTAGGTATCGAATCATCTACGGTTTGATGGTGCTGATGCTATTGCAGACGGATTAGCAGTAAGTTCTTACACATGTAGGTATCGAATCATCTACGGTTTGATGGTGCTGATGCTATTGCAGACGGATTAGCAGTAAGTTCTTACACATGTAGGTATCGAATCATCTACGGTTTGATGGTGCTGATGCTATTGCAGACGGATTAGCAGTAAGTTCTTACACATGTAGGTATCGAATCATCTACGGTTTGATGGTGCTGATGCTATTGCAGACGGATTAGCAGTAAGTTCTTACACATGTAGGTATCGAATCATCTACGGTTTGATGGTGCTGATGCTATTGCAGACGGATTAGCAGTAAGTTCTTACACATGTAGGTATCGAAACATCGCGATGACGTATAGTTTACAGAGTAACAATCGCACTAAACTAATTGGTGTTTAGCCACAGTACATTAATATGAGAATAACATAAAATGAATATTTCATTTGATTGCATTTAGACTACAATTCTAAAATTGATCAAGAAATAATACAGCTAGTCAGGTAATACAACAAAACACAAACGGTAGCATACGCCGAATTAAACTTTTTGATAGTTTAGCAAACATCTCTTTCTAGTATTATTATTACTTTTTATGATGTTACATTTCATTTAGAATCAATGAAACATTTAAATTTCAGCAGACTTGAAAACAAACTGCGAGAGCCGTAGTGTAGTGGTTAGTGCATCGGACTACTAACACAAATTGTCGGCTCTCCCTTGACACCATTTGCGAGTATGGCATTGAGGAAACGATGATAGTCCGTCGGAAGTGGACGATAAATGACAGACCCGTGTTAAGAGAGAGCCATATATCTTGCACGTTAAAGACACTAATGCCACTACAAGGCAGCACTCGCACCCGCAAAGTGGAAAGGGATTAATATAAGTTGCAAAACTTGTTTCCCAATCCACTATCAATAAATATGTTTAAACTAAACTGCAACAGACTTGAACACAAATTTAAACAAAGTTGAACATAACAATATGTTGACATGTATAAGCTTGGATCGTTTGTAATGGCTTCATACTTCAAAAACTTGAACACTAGGACAGGTTCGAATATGTGTCAAATACGACTATGGGTAATGCATTTTACTGTGTCAATTGATAAATAAAACGGGTTAATTGATATTTATTAATCACTATTTGAATTTTCTGAGTATCATTCATGACTATGTGGTTGTTTATATTTTGCAGTTAAATCAAGGATTAAAGAAATTAGATATATCATGGAATGGATTTTCAATGCGAGGTTGTGAATCTCTTGCCAAAGCTTTAGGATTTAATGAATATTTAATTGAACTGAATTTGGAATGTAACAGAATAAACAAAGATGCCTTAGAGAAACTTTTAAAAGGAATGAAAACAAATCAGTCTTTAGAAGTGTTGAAGGTATGCATGCTTAATGTATTTTGATTATTTCCCTTTTTTCTGATAATTAGATAGTGTTGAAGTAATACAAATTAAGTTCAACATGATGATGTTCTTAACTTATGGTTCAGCAAAAGTACATAGAAATCAAGCAAAGAAACATTAGAGCCAGTTTAACAATTGTATTGATTACACACAAAAAAATGTACACTTATTTCAGTATTGAACGTAGAACTTATTATTGCTACTATGCAGGTTATGATTATTCTCCAAGAAAGAATGATTACAACTTCGAAGATGTAGTAAGGTTTAACATCTCTGAAATAGTATATGTAATGATTGGAACTTTCACGTGATATTCAGCACATTTAACTAACAGAGTGTATATATACAGCGGATAATTTTTAATGGAATTAATTTTTCGGGAAAACTAATGGATATATGTATTGGAATTGCTAGCGCTCACAATGGTAGAATGCAAAAAAGGAACGGATAGACACACGTTCAATTATTAAACAATATGTATATCATACTGCAATAGACAGGAAATCGAAAGTTGAGTGAGCTGTTATGACTAGAAGACTGAAATTGCAGGAAATTGCAGGCTTTCTTCTCATTTTCGTAATCATGTCCTGACTTTCGTTTTAGTTGGGCTGGAATCCTATCACGACAAAAGGTGCACAGATGATCCTAGATTTTATCAACGATAATCCTACCTCAGGGCTGAAGAAAGTCGATATTCGAGTAAGCATTGAAATGAATGTAGAAATACTGTTTTTAAAGACACCAAAAGGACCAAAACGTACCAATGATTGACGAGAAACACATGAAAACGAAGTCAGATTCTTGAACAGCATTAAAGCTGTTTTCTAATTACACTTTGAAAAACAGTTTGCTTGATTTGTATTTTAGTTTTGTTTGGGTATTTGTTCCATCGTTTTAAAAAAAGTTTGCAATTTGAAGACAATCAATGGGTGGGGTTCAATTATGAAACGAAACCAATATATGCTGATTTAATTGTACAGATGATAATATTAATAACCGTTGTTTTTACAAGACACTAAAGCTTTCAAACAAATCAATCTATTTTTCAATACCCTCAATAGGAAAAAATATCTATATAAGGAGAACAACACAACTACTCGATTGCTCAGATCATGGAATTTATGGATTGATTGTACATCAACTATTACATTAATTTTTAAAACTAAAAAAAAGCGCATGAATTAATCAAATCTCTTCCTTTACAACTAATGCTCTTTCTAATAGCACATTGTCACTTTGCTGCTTTTCAGGCCTTGCGGTCATAAAACTTTCGAGTCAGTTTTTTGTACTCGTACTCGAAAATCAACCAATCAAATTGCTGGAATTCATGTTTCGAGCATGATTTTTGTGCTCCGAGCACTGAGCAAAGTTTTATGCCTTCAGGGCCAGGTGTTTTAGTGCTTTCATTGTTTTATAACGTTGACGGTTGCTTTATAAGATCCTTCCCCTATTTGCGTAAGATACAATATTTGAAATAACATTCAGGATTAACTGCTAAAACTCACAAATGATTCAAAGCAGTTCATAGGAAACCTCTCAAGACAGTTCAAAATATGAAGTGCTTATCTATATATATGTTGCTCAATTTCGATCGATAATTTTTCCCCCCAACTTTAATCTACTTTCATAGACCCAGCTTGTAGAGAAAGAATTTTCAGAGAATGTGAAAAGACTAAAAGAAGATAAGGACATAATGTTTATTCATGGACCAATTCGTGGAGATCATGGTGTTGGTGAAGATGATGACGAACTCTCTCTAATAGATGAAAATCCTATAATAGTGCTTATGGAATTCGGACATATGAATGGTTTCCGGCTAACAGATCTCTTTTCTGTTTTTGATAAAGATGGAAGTAAATCCTTGGACTTGAGTGAAATAAAAACGGGCTTGATGGTATGTTAATATGTCCATAACAATTTAAAGCTACCAATTGCAAGGGATAATGGGGAAAGCAATCGAATGACGGCATATACTGAAGATATACCAAGAGCATACTTCACCTTGATTTAGTGCAAAATGCAAATTCAATCTGATTCTAATGAACAATAACTTTAAACAAACTGAAGTGTTGAATAATAAAACTGTTCGACTAAAAATTAAGGGGTTTAGTATATAAGTTCTTGAAGGATAAGCCGTTTAGTGTTCATACGTTCACCTATTAGTGAAACTTAAACCTGGTTATGAATCTAGACGACATAAAATGATTCAATGCATCAACAAACGAAAGAGTCCGTGATGTTATAGATTGTTTGCATCTTATTTATGATGGCCGTACAATATGACTCTATGTAAACACTGTTGAAATACAAGTTATAGTGAAAGGGGCAATAATTTAAATTCGTGTTTACCGATTTGGACCAAATTCTCATAATCGATATATAACATACTTAAACGTAGATCCCTATTACAAACATTCCAAAATCTTTCAATAGGGAATGCATGGACCAGAGATAATGTACGCATTTTAAAGTAGATACCAAATAAGTATTTGGTTACTGCAGAAAGTTTTATAACCCGATATAAACATTAATATGAATATGATTAGACTGACAAGCATGTGCATTTTATAATGCTAATTTTCCTAGAACTGTTTGGTTTCATGTTAAAGGTTATTAATATATGTAAATCGTCGTTTTAACAGCACTAGAATTATTTATGTTAACCGTCAACGAAATAGTTTCGTGAACATTCACAACCCATCCCTTATCAAGTTGCACCAATACGAATTGCAATACATTGAGCTATTGACTTCCAAGCCAATAATGTATCAATGATTCGCTTTTTTGTCTTATATATAGCTAATGCGCGGTTAAGGGGTTTAAAGGACATATTTGTGTTTATCCTGCTGAACATTTTTTATCAGTATACTAAAAATATAAAATGTTACTCATAAAAAGAGTATGTATTAAATTCATATTCACCGATTTTAATCAAATTTTCATATTCTATTTATAACAATGTAAAACATTTATCCAAACTATTAAAAGTCTAAAATAAACAATTAACCTGGCACGGGCATGAAAAGACGTAGCTTCGTTCGTGGGTAATTTAGTCAAGAAGCCATCTAATTATTTATCGACTTGACCTCTAAAATCATCCAATGACCATATAAGCGATGTAAACATAAATAAAAATATAAATAGATTCAGCAAACTCGTGCTGTTGGATCATTCTATGTCTATTTAATTTCATATTATAGATGAAATATATGTTTATAATCGTTTTTACCTTTATAAGAATGATATTTTGTAGATCAAATCAGTCAATCAAATGATTTACCTTTATTTCACTTTATATGTTGACATTTTGTTCCTATAAATAACTTTACACATACAATTCACGTGTTATTCGTCTCAACCTAAGGGGGTTACATTGAAGTTCACATGAATACGGATTCAATGAGGTCGATTTATTCACTTACAAGTGAATAAGTCATAATCAATGTTTTTTAGCATATTTTTACCATACTGGCTGCTTAAAGCGAATTATTATTTCACCATTTGCATTTTATTAATGATTGAGCAAAACAAATAATATATATTTATTTTTTTATATATCTCGTAGCTAGTGCCCCTTTAAATACTCATCTTCCCTGCGTAATCTTTAAGTCCTACAAAATATAATTATTTTCTAGAAATATGGATACTAGTATATCCTCATTTTATTTATTCTGCAAGTTTTAGGACACTTTCTTGTTATAATGCACATATAACTTTATTTTACAGGGTATTTATGAAGTATGTTACAATCTTTTATTGCCTGCTTACTCCTTGTTGGGCTACTACTTTGTATACTGTTAGTTTAATGATGGAGATTGGTTTTTTTTTGTTTTTTTTTCCTTTTATTTCTTTTTTAATTTGAAAATTTAAATAAAAATATTGAAAGCAAATACGAATATTGCATTTTAAAAATAATAAGCATTCCAAAGCAAATATATTGTACTTCTCAAGGAACAAATGTTCCAAACTAAATAAATCTCATTTTAAAACAACAAACGTTCCAAAATAAATAGTATTGTAATATATTTATAACAGACAAATGTTCCAAAAAAATTATAAACATTGTTAGAAACTAAAACGTATTGTATTTTTAAATGAACAAATCGCTAAATCAAATCGTATCATTATTATGTTATATACTGTTTATGCTAATGCATATTCAGACTTTACAAGAGTGTGCTCCATACGCAGAAACCTCTCCAGTAGAGTTATGATGAGGAAAGACTAAAATTGACACTCCGTAAATGGACACCATCACGAATTGGGTCATCTTTACTATGTGTCTTTGTCTTAACTAACAAACGACATTTTTATCAAATCTTTGATTGTGGTTTACTATCTAAGTCGTTTTTCTGCTAAGTTCTGAACGTGACTTTCGACGAATATGATTGTTCTGCCGAGGGTGAATTTGCATTGCTATCCGACGTGTCTCAATATTTTCACATCCAACATTCGTGTATTCTCTTATGATGCTTCCTTTGTAAGTTCAGTTGGATATTGTGTTATGTCTTATCGTTTGTAGTATGAATTCTATATTTTCTGTACATTTTACAGATGTTTTATTTGTCATAATAGTCGTGTTACTTTCTATTTTCCATGGATAAAGTCTTTTGCTAGTCCAAATACTTATGACGTCATCACATCATTATTTTATATAGCTTTTCAAGACAGTTGTAATCATGATAGTTATTTAGAATAGTATTGTGAAGATAATTGGGAATTTTTGGATCTCGTTCAATAATATTGTACAGACTTCAAAATTATATATACGTCACAATGTAGGTTGATCTTGTGTTGTCATTAATGTGAGATGGCTGTTGTTATTCTGCGATCTACATGTTTTCATGTTCTAATCTATTATTTATTTATGCATTTTTTCATGTCATATTTTCAGTATTTATTGATGATTTTTTTTTTGTGTTGAGTGCCCTTGTGTTTGTGTGAACTGTATTCGTGTCACGTTGTATTTTCATTTTCGCGAAATGTTTTTTAGCATTGCCATATCTGTGGGAGGTATGAATAGACCGTTAACAAGGTTCAACCAACCAATTTTTCGTAATAACCTGTACCAAGTCAGAAATATAGCAGTTGTTTTCAAATATTCCGTTTCTGTATACGTTGACTGTTTTTCGTTTCTGTTGTTCCGTTGTTTTCATTTTATAGATTATGTTTTCCCTTGGTTTTAGTTTGTTACCCGGATTTGTTTTCTCTTACTAAGTAATCGATTTATGACTTTTGAACAGCGATATACTACTGATGCCCTTATTTTTCAATAATTTTTTTAATCTAAAACTTTTGTCTGACTGTTGCAGTGCAGTGTATAGTTTAAAAAGCAGTATGCACATTTTGTTGACATTTTTTTCTCTTTAAATTATATATTTATTTGTAAAAAACGATATTATCATACATTATGCATATTTCTTATATTATCTTTTCATTTCATTGGACACGCAGCATTTTTTAATTTTCACTAACAGCAATATGTAATAATATAAGCAACGGGGGTTAATGCCTTAAAAAAAAGCTCATTGAGCCGAATCGGAACAATTAACACCCGCTTCGGCCGAGGTCTACCCATTCGAATGATAACTCCATTTTTTTCTTTTTTTTCTATCCACCCAAGGCAATATGTTTTCATTATCACACATGCATACCAATTACTGGATAAAAATCAGAACAGAAAGTTTATAAAAAGCATAATGGGTTGGGTTGATGTCTCATTCACATAAATCTCACATTTTTGTGTAATATCAACATCTGGGATCTGGAGTAGGTAAATAGAAAAGACACAAAAATAAAGGACAGAATATGTTTCGTTGATTTAGGGTGGTTTAGTATAAGAAATTGTGACGTCTCAAACGATTGATATAGATTTATACTGCACATTAGAAACATAAAATGCACTGACACCTAGCAATACGAAATTTTTGTTCCCACTGCCCCTGTATATTTCGTGTAAAGTAAGGAAAGTTCGCACATCGTCTACTTAAAAGAGCAAAGATGGTGATGTTTATAATTTTGTATTAAAATACCAGTAGCATGACTTAAATCTACGCTAAATTCAATACCGTACTACAACAAAACAAGAAATACTACGATTTATACGAAATATAATTATATATTTATGATACCAGATATTTTGCAATAAATACCTTCTGGCATAAATATTAAGAACATTATTCTGTTATATGTTATACCATCTCTATGTTTAAGCATGGCAATTGTTTTTCCTAATTCAAATTCTGAATTAATGTTCCGTGCATGTAAACCTTAACATATTGTGGATTTTGTATGTTCATTGATACCAATGTTTGTGGATTGATGCACATTTTAATATCGTGGATATTTTCCAAAAGTCTGAATATACACCTATAAAAAATGTTTACTTCGTTAAACATTATAATTTGTTGATTACCTATACCAACGAAATCCACGAAATTGGGTAAACCACGAATAATAATGAAACTACTGCATATCTTTATGGTGCCACTGATCAGTTATTGTAGTAATATTTGTATTTACAGATGGCAGGGATTCCTCTACAAGAACACTGTTTAGAGTTATTAATAGATAAACTAGATGATGATGACAGCGGGGAAATAGAATATGCGTAAGTATTCATTTCCACATATCAAAAAGTTTGTATTCATTTGTTTGTAATATGAATCTAATATTGCATTAAGAATCTGTAACTTAGAAATATGTTTCTCCGCAAAAATTAATTTGCCATCATAAATAGACTATGGCCTAAGAATAAATAGAGAATTGAAATGGGGATTGTGTCAAATAGACAACACCCCGACCAAAGGACAGAAAACATCCGAGGGTATTAATACAGCTGATGACACATGCGTAATCATCTGATTTAATTATTTTTTCTATCTAAACTCAATTCGTCTGGACAGGTTGTAAAATTAGATTTTTAAATGATTCAGTAGTGGAAATTGCACATACTGTGTTTCAATTATGCAGTTTACACGTATTTGGGATAAATTGCTAAGCATTTGATTTTATGTGGTTCATTTTAGTGAAATGATGCAGGCGCAGATGATTCATAGACGACAAAAGGCTCAAATGATGAAGGATATAGCAGATGGTTCAGTTGATATAGAAAAGACTGAGGTTGGTCGAGTAAGGGGTAAATTACACAAACTTATGGCTAAACATATGGACGGAAATCCTGCTTTCAAACGCCGCGTGGATGATTTTAAGAAGTTATTGGAAAGCTCTCAGAAAGATGAAATTCTTCGAAAAGAATTCGAAAAGAAGGTAGCAATGCGTAGATCATCTAAAGTTGAGCGGGAGAGGAAACAAGAAATTACAAAGGCAACGGAAGAAGCACTGCAAGATATTATTGAAGCGGACACAATTGAATCACAAATGCACGTCGATACAAATAAACTGTCAAACCTAACACTTGAAAAAGTTGACAAAGATCATACACTATTAAACAATGGGACAAATAAAACACCGCGGTCTAATAAAAATGAAAATGATTGGATAGCTTTACATGTTTAGTTCGAATGATGTAATTTATATATGTTCTCGTTGGTGTTCAAATATGTTACAGATGTCAAGTTAAATTATTTTGTTGTATTTTTATAATAACTGTGCCATGTCTTCTTGTCGTATTAAAGGCCTTCACGAAGCAAAACTGTTAGTGTTGTCTGTCTCAGCGCCGATTCATAATAAACACATGTGAAACATATACTAGTACTGTATTATGATTTTTCCTTCTAAGCAAGCCTTGTAAACTTAGCCACTGTCAACCGTCAGTTATAATTAGAAAACGTTGTCGAATTTATGTTGATGTCACGTAAACAAAATTCACCTGATGAAATGACAAAGAGGTCTGATTAACTGAGAGCAACCCTTGGAATCTGCAATACGTATACAGGGCTTATACATATTGTATGTTCCAAGCCTAAGTTACAAGTTTATAATGGTAACGACAACCAACGAACCGTAATGAAAATTCGCAATATAGGCCTTGATTGCTTTCCTCGTTTATGACTTAACATTGGGCAGTCTCCATGTATAATTGTTAAATCAATGTTAAAAGTGTTTCACGCGAATAGTAGTTTTATTTACTTATAGGATATTTTGACTTTTGATAATTTTAGCCACTTTTATTTCTAGCTTAAACTCAAAACTACAAAACTTCGTTCTCATTAAAATCAGTTGTTAGTTTTTCGCTACGATACTCTCTACCTAAGAGGCAGTGTATTATATCACAAAATCGGATTTTAATCAGATTGGAAAACTTGTATCCTCGTCTCAGGGGTCTTCGTTCTATTAAGAAAGCATTATGACGTCACACTTTCCATTGAAAAGGAATGTATAGTACGAATGCATATGAAGTACGAAAACATGATCTGACCATGCACTTGTAGAACAATTGATCAATTGATATGGAAGAGATCGGTTTGCAGTGTCGACTTCTTGCTTAAGGCGTATTTAATGAAAAGCATGATATCTTGAATCAGTTTTTAAACATCTGTGTTGATTCCATTATTTAGGGAGTTCCTTTCCCGAGGAAATCACCTTCCTTGCAAGTCTTCAATGATTTTTTACTAACATTTCATTTCCATATTTGGTAGTTTTCCTTTAAATCACAATACTTAAAACGTTAAACTCATTCAAAACACAAAGGTCTTTCCTTTCCCCTTTCAAGGGATAGATAGCAAATAAGACAGATTTGCCACAAATTTGTTATGATTTTGTTGTTCTTATAGATTTGTGAATAGGTAATCGAGCTATTTTTTTTCGATACCAACTTACGATTCATTTGTACATGAAATGACCGTTCAGCGTTTCAAATATAATTTTGTCATATTTGATGAATTTTTGTTAGAAGTAAGTTACCATATGGGTTCTTTAAAACCAAACCTGCAGAAAAGAGGTTTGTATTGTAAATGGATTAGTGAGTTACCTTAGAGGGTTGATACATGTCAATGTAACAAAAGGTAGACTAAATAATACAATAAGTATCAGTATGTGGTTATAATGAATAATAACTGCGGATATTAGGATTCAAGAAGAGAGGCGACTACAAAGTCCTATGGTTGTAATGACAAAATGAAAATGGTTAAGGTATTCTATCGAGTCATTAATGCGTCTAAGTGATCGAAATCGAGATATGTTCAACTCTCCTATCTGATCTGAGACATGTTCGTCAATAATGTATGTAACCAACGCTTCATCATGTTTAAGTTAAAAGAACTTTTATTATTTATAACGAATGTAAATACACATCCATGAGAAACCAATTCACTTCCTCTTATTCATATATAACAATGCGACAAAAAAGACGACTATCATTTCAAATAAAGCAACTCAACGACTTTATAGATCTGCACGCATTGACATCGAAGAGCAAACAAAGGTTCCGTGAAGACAGTTTTTAAGTCCATTTACTAAATATATCATAAATGAATCAAGATAACAAGTCTTTCAATTGAAACCTATGCCATTCTTTGACATCCAACATTTTCGATAACAGACACATTTTTCAGCATCATATCATTGTATTTTTCTATGTTATTAAGTTCAAAATTCATATACTAATATTATATACTGAGCAAAAAAAGTTTAGCAACACTTTTTTTTAAACTTTTTTGTTGTTGTTGTTTCTGGAAAAAGATATTTAAACATCATTAATATAAACCTTAGTTTAACCTGTAATTTAAAAAAGACGTACTTTTTTCCTGGTGATTGATTTCGCGCCATTTTAGCTTTGCACGTGTAATTGACGTTTTACCTTCTGTTCCTGTACTTTTAAAACGATATTTAAAATTTCTTTTTCACTAACGTTCAGAAGCATACCATTGATAAGAAAAACACATACACCTTTGAAAAAGTTGCATGGGGCGTCAACCAGGGCTCCCCGAAAATGACCGTCAGAAAGGTCTTGGAATGGTTGATGCCGGAATGAGCGTTGCTGACATCGTGGCTCGATTTAATGTGCATACAGCAACAGTTTAGAGACAAACAAACAGATATCGACAAATTGCAACTGCACAGGATAGGTCGATATCTCGTAGACCAAAAAAAAAAATATTGTCAAGGGAGGAGCGCTACCGTTGCTTTTCGTCAACACGTGACAAGGTTTTTCCGGCCACAAAAGTAGTGCATTGACTAAGGGCAGCTGCTGGTGTGCCTGCCTATCCTTCTTTGGTGCACTTCGGGCATGGCTGAGAAATTGATATTGAATAACACTATATTCATTATCGCATTTTGACCCTCCCGCGCTCCATACAAAGAAAATCCTAATGAATGTGAGTGATACACATCCATGTTGCTTCTGACATGTCATAATCCCTTTATTTTATTATTAAAATTATATGTTTTTATGATTTTGTAATAAAATAGAATTTCACATTTCTGTTGCTAAACTTTTTTGGCTCAGTATATATACAGCTTGCTAATGTATCACTAGTGTTTGAAACAAGATCAGAATTCCGTTCATGTATGCATCTCCTTGTTTTCCTAGTCTGATTTATCTCTATTATTCTCGTTTTCGGGTGCATCATCTCATCAACCTTTGAATTGTGTTATTTTATTTGGAATATATTGGCCTCTAGCATCACTAAAGATACATGTATTTGTCATGATGTGTATCCAGTTTTGGTACCGTCTAATGTTATTGGGAATTTCACTTTATATATTAGGGATTCTGTCGAGAATTATGTCAGAAAATGAAATAACACTTTATAAATTTGATGCTTTCTGCATTTACCTTCACAATGAATGCTTAAAGGGTAATAAATAGAATAGCCAAATTCATCTAATTTCAACGTTGTCCGAGGGAGTTGGACACCAAGTTTGTGTTTATAATCATCTACATTCTCTACTAAATAGTTTATGAAAGATATGGTATAAATCACATATCAGTATCGAGAACAAGGATACTTAGCGTATATACTCATTACGCCTCTGTTTAAGCTGAGGCCGTTGATAAAAACAAAAATCGAAAAACCTTTACAGATACATGAACACCAACGATTTATATCAATCTTCAAAGAGATTCATAGTTGTACAACACTGCCTTGCCTTAATGTATGAATAGACTTAGGACATTACCATTTAAATATATGCAAGAAAAGGGAATATCAGGTATGGACAATTTACTTGGGTACCCAATGTTTAACCAAATTTTAATTACATAAGGGACAATTTTAAGAGATAAATGGACTGATTTGTGTTCCTTTTCAACTTCACTCATATTTCAACAAATGAGTCTTCTAGCCACAAAACCAGGTTCAATCTACAAATTTTTCTTAAAAATTCCAGTACCATGTCAGGAAAATGGCAGGTGTTATCTTGTAGTTCGTTTCTGTATGTGTTGCATTGTCATTTTTTGTTTTTGTTGCACTTCACTGTTTCTGTTGTTTCGTTGTTTTCCTCTTATAGTTGATGTGTTTATCTCAGTTTTAGTTTGTAACACGTTTTTTTTTCTCTCTCAATCGGTTTATGACTTTCGAACAGCGGTATACTACTGTTGCTTTTATTCTTCCTTCACAATTAGGAATGCAAATTACACGGTGGGTTTTCAAACAATACTTCCATAATAGAAGTAGTCCTTTCAAACTAAAAGAGGGATTGAGAGGATCAGTACAGTTAAATAAATTAAAAAGACCAATAAAGATACGAAGTATTTTTTGAATTGAACAGCGATATACTACTAATGCCTTTATTATGTCTGGTAATTTATAAATTGTAAAATAAAAAAGTAATCAAGACTCAGATAAACACCATTCTATTGAATCCCACTATTATCCGCCTCTAAACGACTTCCTCTGTGTCTGTTGTATGAGTCATGTCTCATGTAAGGGCTTGAGAGTACGCATTGTCCTTTTACTAAACGTTTTGGTGCATAGACGAAGTCTTTTCTGAAATCATTTAACATTTTAATGTTTGGTTACTATGTGAGTCGTATCTTTCCAGTTAAAAATAAAGGATGCAACAAATATAGCGAGGTCTGCTAAATATTTTGACACAATCTAGAAATCGACAATGATGGACTGCGGAAAAAATAAAATGTATGGTAGAAAAGAGATGACTCCTTTTTGTCATTGTGAACTACTAGTATATATGTGTAAATTGAATGGAATTTTATATATAAGACTATCATTCCCTCGAGATGTTTAGCTAGCTATAAAACCAGGTTTAATTCCCTATTTCCTACATAAGGAAATGTTTGTATCAAGTCAGGAATATGATTTTTTCCGTTAGTTTAATGTGTTTGAGCTTTTTATATGTCATTTGATATAAGACTTTCTGTTTTGAATTTTGATGAAATTCAGTATTTTTGTCATTTTACTTTTTTATATAGATATGTATTTAATTCCATTCTATCAGCCCTTGTAAATGAACTATTACTTTCCCGGTTGATACAATATTCTAAAGATTGCGTTACGTTTACGGATACCTATGATGATCTCCTTAAAAAGAGTTGATGCAGACAGGAAAGTTTTGAAACAAGGGTTATTAATGATTAAAGCTAATCAATTAATGCTTTTGAAATGATAAATTAAGGTAACAATAATTTATTAATGTTCAAATGTGATAACTTGATTAGAAAGATACAAATCAAGATAACAAACATAATCTTAAGTATCATGTTAAATCCATAGAAAACAAACATAATCTTAAGTATCATGTTAAATCCAAAGATAACAAACACAATCTTAAGTATCATGTTAAATCCAAAGATAACAAACACAATCTTAAGTATCATGTTAAATCCAAAGATAACAAACATAATCTTAAGTATCATGTTAAATCCATAGATAACAAACACAATCTTAAGTATCATGTTAAATCCATAGATAACAAACATAATCTTAAGTATCATGTTAAATCCAAAGATAACAAACATAATCTTAAGTATCATGTTAAATCCAAAGATAACAAACATAATCTTAAGTATCATGTTAAATCCATAGATAACAAACATAATCTTAAGTATCATGTTAAATCCAAAGATAACAAACACAATCTTAAGTATCATGTTAAATCCAAAGATAACAAACACAATCTTAAGTATCATGTTAAATCCAAAGATAACAAACACAATCTTAAGTATCATGTTAAATCCAAAGATAACAAACATAATCTTAAGTATCATGTTAAATCCATAGATAACAAACACAATCTTAAGTATCATGTTAAATCCAAAGATAACAAACACAATCTTAAGTATCATGTTAAATCCATAGATAACAAACATAATCTTAAGTATCATGTTAAATCCAAAGATAACAAACACAATCTTAAGTATCATGTTAAATCCATAGATAACAAACACAATCTTAATTATCATGTTAAATCCAAAGATAACAAACACAATCTTAAGTATCATGTTAAATCCAAAGATAAGCGAAAATGTGCAAGAGTCTCCTGCAATGCCATGCAAATCCTCACTCAAGAGTAGGACACAATCGATAAAAAATACAGAGATTAATTACGGCTATTGTAATAACATAAGACGTAACTTCGCTACTTCTTTGTAGATCTGTTGGATCATGCTAATGAAGTCCGTGAAGTGTGAACATGCATGAGCGTAACATATGAATTGAGATACTAGAATGTATTGAATACATAAGTACGGAATGGGCAGAGGGTATGTAACTGCTGATCATGAGAAACGAAAATATGACGATTGGAAAGTTGGAATCATCACATCTGTCCTTGATTCTAGCTTCCACGTATCTTGCATGTCAGGATCGAGAATAAGTTCAAAACATGAAGAAGATCTTATACTTTTGTTAATTGCGTTAATCTCAAGTTCAGTGTGATATATATGTGATGCAATTACTCAGTTAAATGTAGGTTATTGACTCATGAGTGACAGGACATTCTCAATATATCTGAAGGTGGAATTGATTAAATTTGCATATTTATTTTTATTTTTTGTCAGTCATGTATTTAATAAATGATGCTAATTTTACGGACGCCATCACGAGTTGGTTGACCGTTATGGAATAACTGTTTCACAAATGATATCGGATATGTTCCTTACGTCGTAACTACAATCCCCTTCCCTTTCATGAATGTGACCTACCGAATTAGACTATTTACCGGATTTGTAATCACTTAAGCAACACGACGGGTGCCACATGTGGAGCAGGATCTGCTTACCCTTCCGGAGCACCTGAAATCACCCCTAGTTTTTGGTGGGGTTCGTGTTGTTTATTCTTTAGTTTTCTATGTTGTGTCATGTTTACTATTGTTTTTCTGTTTGTCTTTTTTCATTTTTAACCATGGCGTCGTCAGTTTGTTTTAGATTTACGAGTTTGACTATCCCTTTGGTATCTTTCGTCCCTCTTTTAGTACAAGTACACTAACAATTTAGCATGCGGAAGTACAGTAAGTACCAATAAGAAAACAGATTATAAATAGGTTTCATGTCGAAGAACATTTTAGGAAAGCTATCTTGACTAAGATAACTGTTAAGTGCTCAGGTGGATATCAGGGCATCATCATGTACCAAGACCAACTTCTTATATCAGATTGGCAAAAAATGCAATATTTTTTTAACCAGTAAACTCTATTAACAGATAGTAATTTTCGTTTTCCTCTATTCTTTTCATCAGAACATACTTAACTTTTTAAAATATATTCTCGCAAACTCAATATTTCAAAAGTTTTCATGTCAATGGCATGCCAAAAATCTTGGAAAAAAGTCATATTTTGAAAATGTCTACCCTTGTAACAGGCATTTGCTTATGAGGACTATGTGGAACAATCTAAAAATTGTCGAATGAGCTTTTTATTTGTGTATGCGTAATTTTTCCATTCTCTTTTTCACATTACGCAGCAAAATGGCGGATTAACAAGTTTTAACGCAATTTTCTTGATAAAAATTTAGGACATGAAACGCTGTTTGTTTAAGCTATAATGGTTTACTTTTTAAATTGTTATTTGTATGGAGAGTTGTCTCATTGGCACTCACACCACATCTTCCTATATCTATGATTATTTTTTTCAAAATTATTGAGTCTGGTGTAGATAAACACAACTTTGGACTACTGAAATCATAAGATTGTGTTTCATTTGGTATTTTAAAACACTGGACTGTTATAAACCCGAGGTTATACCCAGCCCTGTAGTCAACATTTCTGTGCTGAAATAAAATAAACTGTTGACACAGAGATATGTCTTGCCTGTCCACTTAAAAACTCAGAAAAGACTTATCTGATGAACACAAACATTGCTCGATTCAACTTCATTGGGTTATACTCTTGTGGGCTGGGTCTAGAAATTGTCGACAAACTTAGATGTACTGATAGCTATATGCAACTTTATACAAAGTACCATTGATCTGTCACAAGAAGTTCGAAAGTTGAAGACCCATTGGTGGCCTTGTGCTGTTTTTGCTCTTTTGGGCAGGTTGGTGTCTCTTTTACACATCCCCCATTTTACTTATCAGGAAGACTTCAGCAGAAAACTTTATAAATTAAAAAATGCTAATTAATTCGAAGTCACTGGATTGTGACCTGAGGGCACAGCCTCAAAATATTCTTCAAACTAAAATGTACTGTTAATAATGCAACATCAGACTAATTATCATTAATCTATCACAAGTAGATCCTTTCAAACTTAATTAAGCAGAACTTAAAAAATAGAAAATTACTTATTAATTCAAAGCCACTGTGAAATGACATATTGGTCAGGGCCTCAAAATAGTCGTCAAACTGAAATATACTGATAGTAATGCTACAGCCCAGTAGTCAGCACTTATGTGCGGTCATGAATTATCATTGATATGGTCATATTTATAAATGAACTGTTTACAAAACCAATGAATTTTTGAAATACTAAGGCTTTTCTACCTCAGGAATAGATAACCTTAGCTATATTTGGCAAAACTTTTAGGAATTTTGGTCCTCAACTCCGTACTTATATTTGGCCTTTTTAACTTTTTTGGAATCAAGCGTCACTGATGAGTCTGTCAAATTTGGCACAGAGATTTGGTCACTTTGTTTCCAATGATCTTTAACTCAATATTTGTTTTAGCCCTTAATATTGTGATAACTGTGCCAATGGGAAGTTTATTAGGACAAAATGTGCATCTTGTTTAATTTTAGCCCTAGATCTTCAATGAGTTTTTACAACCACTGGGTAATATCACTACTGTTTGATGTTTCCAAGGCTGTTGGTAGTCCTCTTTTCTGCAGACCTTCTTTAATATTGATACAGTAATTTACTAGAAATAAAATGCTTCGCTGAGCGTAGCCTGATACGACCACAGAGGTTGAACCCTGAATAGTTGTGGCAAATTTGGACACATTATTTAATAGAGATTATAGCTCTTCATCTTTTATATAAGCTTTGGATTTCAAATATTTTGGCCCTGAGCATCACTGAAGAGACATGTATTGTCGAAATGCGCATCTGGTGCAAGAAAATTGGTACTGTTAATTTTATTAAGCTTGATTCTGTCTGAATTTGGATTGTGATCAAATGTTTTACATAGTATAGGTTTCTGATACAAAATAAATGTCAAAATCTTACAAATCTATCATGTTCGGGCCAGGTGAGCTAAAAACTTTAAATTTTAAATTGGACATTGCCTATTATGGTCCAATATCCAAAATCTAAATACATGGTTAGATTCAGCATATCAAAGAACCCAAAGAATTCAATTATGATGAAATCAAATAAAGTTCAATTTTGGACCCTTTAGACCTCAATGTGGACCAATCTGATAACTGGGCCCAAACATCAAGAATCTAAATACATGGTTAGATTAAGCATATATCAAAGAACCCAATACTGTGAAAGTACTTTAATTCGTGGGTATCAATTTTCGTGGTTTAAGCAATATTTACATGTTCGTGGGTTTTTAATTCGTGGATTTTAGTTTTCTAAAAAAAATAATTGAAAAATTAAAGCCTTAAAAACAAAGGTAACAAATAGTCTGGATTGAGGTAAATAGCAAAGTAAACATTGACCTGTGTAAATCGTAGTGATAACACTAATTAACTCATGATAAAGTGATCAACAGATTAAAGACTATCAAAGGTGTTAATTAGGCCATACACATGTCACCTAAGTACATGTAACATAAACAAATGCTATAATCGTATCTTAGATTGTCACATAATTCTTATCAAAATCAAGCCCAGCATGAAATAATTGTTTCCCATATGTACGAGAACTATGAGGATATCAAATGAACACTTAATCATACTAGCATATCAATATCGGAAACCTGACTTTCATTGATCAAAAATATTTTTTATGAGCATTAAAAGATCATTAGTTGTACAGTTTAGGTTATTAAAGATTAAATAGGTATAATCCTGCATGCGGTTGTAGTTCTGTGACTGCTTTAAGATATTCTCAGATTTGGCCTTATTCAATATATTCTCTAGATCATATCAGTAGTCAAATCTACCGATGGAGATCTTTCCATGTCTTGATTTGGACAAAGGGTTGCTTTATTACGTTGGACACTTAAATTCGTGGATAAAGTCATCCACGAAAACCACGAAAATTGGTTCCCCACGAATAAAAGTACTTTCACAGTATATACAATTTTTGTTGAAATCAAACAAAGTTTAATTTTGGACCGCAATTTGGACCAACTTGAAAAATGGGCCTATAATCAGAAATCTAAATACAGGTTTATTTTCAGCATATCAAAGAACCCCAAGGATTCAATTTTTGTTAAAATCAAACTTAGTTTAATTTTGGACCCTTTGGACCTTAATGTAGACCAAATTGAAAATGGGACCAAAAATTAAGAATCTACATACACAGTTAGATTCGGCATATCAAAGAACCCTAATATTTAATTTTTGATGAATTCAAACAAAAGTTAATTTTGGAACCTTTGGGCCCCTTTTTCCTAAACTGTTGGGAACAAAACTCCCAAAATCAATCTCAACCTTCCTTTTATGGTCATAAACCTTGTGTTTAAATTTCATAGATTTCTATTTACTTATACTTAAGTTATGGTGCAAAAACCAAGAAAAATGCTTATTTGGGCCCTTTTTTGGCCCCTTATTCCTAAACTGTTGGGACCTCAACTCCCAAAATCCATCCAACCTTCCTTTTGTGTTCATAAACCTTGTGTTTAAATTTCATTGATTTCTATTTACTTATACTAAAGTTCTTGTGCGAAAACCAAGAATAATGCTTATTTGGGCCCTTTCTTGGCCCTTAATTCCTAAACTGTTGGGACCAAAACTCCCAAAATCAATCACAACCTTCCTTTAGTGGTCATAAATCTTGTGTCAAGATTTTTATTTACTTAAACTATAGTTATAGGGCAAAAAACCAAGAAAATGCTTATTTGGGCCCTTTTTGGCCCTTAATTCCCAAACTGTTGGGACCAAAACTTCCAAAATCAATCCCTATTTTCCTTTTATGGTCATAAACCTTGTGTTTAGATTTCATAGATTTCTATTCACTTATACTAAAGTTATAGTGACGACGACGACGGACGACGCCAACGTGATACCAATATACGACCAAACAATTCAATTTTTGTGGTCGTTTAAAAAGTGTGATAAATACATTTTTTTTACTTTTCAACTTCTTGTTTGCCACTTCAATTGGTAAGTTACTGTTTTAAACTTTGTATTTTTTGTAGGAATAAAATCAATTTTCAAGACATTTTTGTTATTGGCCAAAACGTCTTGAAAATTGGTTTACTAATACAATAATGAAATATATGTTCCCTATAGGAATTTTTGATACAAGGACTTTGTATTCTGACAAGATAAACTCAATGCTTCAATATTATATTATATCATTTATTCTATTCATATAAAATACTTCATTATCATGTAAATTGTTCTTAAATAGTACATGTATATAAACAATAAAAATTTAAATCCTAAATTTCTACATATACATAATCTCTCTATAAAAACAAAAAACACAAACATTCAACAATTTTATCCATACTCAAGTCTATGTACATTAATAAAAAATCTTTGGCCAGACATGTTTCATATTGTATATATCAAATAAATTTCATCCCTACATTCTCTATATTCAATACAAAAACAATGTGTGTAAAAATTAAAATTCAAGGATGTAAATGTCTACTTTATATGCTTTATACCACTCAAAATGTCACATTTCAAACTTGTACAACTTATTGTGAGGTCATTCATATTCATTCATAATGACCTTGACAGTAATGACCAGACCACATAGTCCTCAGACAAATACCATGCACAAAAATAAGTGTTCACAATGTTGTCTTATCTAATGTTTTGGTGGTGTTGGTGTTGTCCTCTTTTTACTTTTGGGTTTTAAGTTAGACCCTACAGAAGTAATTGGTGTTGATGGAGGTTTAATTTGGAATGGCTGCAGCTGGAATTGTTGTCTTTGAATCTGTTGTAGCATCAGTTGTGGTGGCATAGGACCTCCAGCTGGTTGTGGCTGACCTGGCTTTAACTGAGACAGTGCCACTTGATGACCACCAATTGTTTGTGCTGTCAAAACACCTAAAAGAAAAATAAGATTTTATGTGAAATTTTTGAGTTACAAAAAATTACTTCATATTAATCGTCAATATAAAAATAAGGAGATGTGGTATAATTGTGAATGAGACAACTAAAGTTCGAATGAAGTGGATGTAAGCATTTTTAAGCAAACATACTCCCTTCAAGAATGAGAAAAACCCATATTGTATAGTCAGCTATAAAATATAGTAGGTTTCAGTCTGCTTCCCACTTCCTTAGTTTTTAGATGGCTCTTGTGACAGAAATAAAGATGTTCATGTTGGTCACATGACACCTGTGATGGAACGTGTCGGATACCTTTTGTGTAAACAATATTTTATTAAGAAACAGATAAATAAACGTGGCTGATACCTGTGAAGGTATAATAAAAACATGGTAGGAGGCCTTTTAATAAAAGAAATTCTTGAACAAACAAACTAAACAATGATTAAGTTTTATGGAAAGGTTCTATCAAAAATTCACACATTTCTATGATTTTTCCTAGCAGATGAAAGTGTAAGACATAATAGTGTCCTAATGAAAAAGTGTCCATGTGGACAGTTTTTCATAGAATTCAGGTATTTAATAATGTCCATTCCAATGGAATAGTCTATATAGTGATATAAAATTAACCTTGTTTGGGAGGGTTTGTGCATACCATGAGGTAACTTCATATCATAAATATATAAATTCAAAAGATTTTTAAATAAAGTGTAAAAACTTCCAGAGGTAGTTATTTTTACCTTTTTTTCCCTGAATATATTACAACAAGCATTTCAAACAAACCACACATGAGAGAAGCATAGTTTACCTGAACTAGGAATACTAGTCACATTTTTGCCTCCTATATGTATTTGACCAGCAGATTGTGTAGCAAGAGTTGCTGTTCCTGGTTTGAGAGGGGCTCTTTGTTGTTGAAGATTAAGAAGCTGTAATCCACCAGGCTGACCTTGGATCTGTAAAACGAATTGTATAGTCAAAAATTATTGGTTTAAAAAATAATTGTAACAAGTTCTTGTTGTCAGAAAAAAATTTAAAGAGTTGTTCTGTCATGGTATTTAAAACATGAAGAATACACCTACCTGTGATTAATTCACAAAATAAAAGACAAAACTGAAAGAAAAAAAAATGTACAAGTTCACATTTCAGGGCAATAACTCCTATAAAATGTAGTCAGACATCAATGACTAGCTGCTAGGTCTCACCATTCTGAATATTTCTGCTCCTGTCAAATTTTCTCTAGTAAAGACAAAACTTGCATTTTACCCCTTCTATTCTATTTTTAGCAGGGATGGGGTAATCCTTATCTGTAATCGTAAATGATTGAAATTGATTGAAATTTTTCAAGTAATAATAAGTAATCTGTACTCATTTAATTATTTTTTTTTTAGACATGTCAAACATTTAGGTGGCAGTTTTTAGACATGTCGAACATTTAGGTGGCAGTTGCAGTCATTGATTCATTTTTTAAAACAAGATGTCCAATAATGAGTGTTACAATGTTTGGTAAAATTTGGTCCAGCAGTTTCAGAGGAAATGATTTTTGGAAAATTTGATGACAATGGAGGAAAGGACAACAGATGACACCAAGTGATGAAAAAAAGGTCACTTGTGCTGTCGGCCAGATAAAAAGTTCAGGTAAAGGTGGCTTACATTAGTTACATTTATATTTTTCAATTCAATTTAAACGACAAATGTACCCTGTGAAACAACAATGTACACTTAACAATCATTCCATACACAAAATATAAATGACTTATTGCTAAAACTTGACATTGACAAATGTATCAGGAAAATGGGGTCAAGGTAAGATGAACCCTGCTTGTGGAATTTGATGAGATGTCAAGTTAAGATCAATTTTTAAATCATAAGAACTTAAAAGAGGGACGAAAGATACCAAAGGGACAGTCAAACTCATAAATCTAAAACAAACTGACAACGCCATGGCTAAAAATGAAAAAGACAAACAGAAAAACAATAGTACACATGACACAACATAGAAAACTAAAGAATAAACAACACGAACCCCACCAAAAACTAGGGGTGATCTCAGGTGCTCCGGAAGGGTAAGCAGATCCTGCTCCACATGCGGCACCCGTCGTGTTGCTTATGTGATTACAAATCCGGTAAATAGTCTAATTCGGTAGGTCAAATTTATGAAAGGGAAGGGGATTGTAGTTACGACGTGAGGAACATATCCGATATCATTTGTGAAATGGTTATTCCATAACGGTCAACCAACTTGTGATGGCGTCCGTAAAATTTACGAAGGGATGATTTCAACTTCACCATTTGGAACTCTTGATTTAATAGCTTCCTTGTGAGCAGTAACCCTCTATCAAGAAAATCGTGATAGGAAATGCAAGCACGGGAATATCGTATCAATTGAGAGATATATACCCCGTATGCAGGTGCTGCTGGAATGTTGCTACTTAGAAATGGAAAGTTCACAATTGGAAAGCTGAAATCATCTCTTTTGTCGTAAAGTTTGGTCTTCAACCGACCCTCATTGTCAATTTCTAGATGTAAGTCAAGATATGAAGCTGACTTAACTGTATCTGTAGTATCCTTTATCTCCAATTCGATGGGATAGATGCGTTCCACATAGTCACCAAATTTTGAATTGTTTAGTGAAAGAACGTCATCTATATAGCGGAAAGTAGAGTTAAAGGATATTGCTAACTTCTTATCTTTCTTAACATTAGCGTCAGGGTAAAATCTTAATCTAATCTTTAAATGTTGAAAACATCTCAACAATATAATATGCATAATGTATTTTTGATAGAACTGGAAATGAATGTTTATCAACTGTTTTTGATGATGAAGTTCTGAAAAAAAATTGCTTTCTGATTAAAAATACCTGTAGTAAAGGGAGAGAATTCGTTCTGATTCCAGATCCAGATTGTGTTCTCATTCCAGCACTGACCAGAGGAGCCAAACTTGCTATAGAAACTGACAGCATCCCTGTAGAAGTAGGTGCTGTTGAACCTGTAAAATAAAGTATACATACTGTTTACCTTGGTAGCTATAGGCACTAAGGGGGTTTGCGGGAGCGCTATTGTTCCTTATGTCAAACATAACCATCAGTGTAGAGAAGAAAACCACTTTATTTATATTTTACACCCAAAGTTATATTTTACACCCAACATTATATCTTAGACCATATTTTTTAACAAAAAAAGGAGACTGTCTTGAATCTGCCACTGGTCACAAGGTGTGTGTCTTACTCTAGACATTTTAGAATCTAAAAAGTAAAATAAACAGACAAGATAGTGACTTTATTTTATTGTAATTTTCAACAGAAAAATAGTCTTGCAAATGTAGTCTAAAAAAGTGACCTTATGTTTAATAACATAAGGTAACTTTTTCTTAGAATACTTGACAATGTTACTGGACATAGAACTAAGTTACCTGATGTTGTGTTGACCACACTACTGGACACAGAACTAGGTAATGCTGTTACAAATGTTACTATACTAGGAGCTGATGATGTCACACTGTTGGCCTGAAATTCATATCATATTAACTTATGAAATATGTTAAATCAATTGTGTTTACCCCTTGTAACGTAGTGAATGCATCATCTAATATTTGACTTTATAAAAATTTTATTCATTCAACATTGAAGAATTTGTATAACTCATCGTTAAAAATTTGGTGAAAAATATTATAATATAATGTGTTGTTGATATATGATCAATTTTAAAAAATGTTGAACTTTTAAATGTGTTTCATAGGGAAAATGTCATGATTATAATAAAATTGAGAATGGAAATGGGGAATGTGCCAAAGAGACAACAACCCGACCATAGAAAAAAACAACAGCAGAAGGTCACCAACAGGTCTTCAATGTAGCGAGAAATTCCCGCACCCGGAGGCGTCCTTCAACTGGCCCCTAAACAAATATATTATAAGTTTGCATTATCTTTAAATAAACATAGTTACATGCTTACAATATAATTGGGAAAGAAACGATAATAATCCTCCTATTTATTCTATTCTATTTTAATCATGTGCAGAAAAAAATAAATATGTGTCTATGTTATAGGAATTGAAAATAAATAATTTATAAAGGCAACAAATATAACTCATTTATATTTTGAAAGATAACACTCAATTAACAAGATTGATTTACAGTTAACAAGAATCTTTTCACAAGTCATTGTTTTCACAATTTCAATTCACAAAACTTTTTCAGCATGGAATTTAATTCGAGTACTGAACACGAGGACCTTGACATAAAAAATGTTGATCTTTACTAACTCTTCATGCAGCATTATTTACACATATTTAAATGGGTCTCATTGGGGTTTAAGCGTGACGCGGGATTGCCGATTTTTTGTAAGCATGACACGTGAAAGTCAAATTATTGTCTCGTGAAAACTGGAAATGAGGTCTAGCAGGACCCGGGAAATGACAAAAAATGAGAATTGCTTACGTACATAGTGTAAGCGGGATACGAGAATCTGACAAAACAGTAAGCGGGATCCGGGATCGGAACCCCCCAATGAGACCCCCATTTAAGGGATCATGAAATAAGCTGTAATAACCTCAGCACTAAAATGTGCATGTTTACAGTAACTTGTACCTGCTTCATCTGTGATAATGTTGTTGGAGCACTACTAGATACAGTTACTAAACCAGGAATTGAACTGACAAATATTCCTCCTTGATTCTGGAGCACCCCAGCATTAGAGCTGACAAGCGATATGGGTACAGGTACAGCAATATTAGACATCTGTAGGTTCTGTAGTCCTTGAAGATTGGCAATATTGATACCAGACAGTCCTGTTATATTCTGAATGTTAATATTTGGTGGAAGTCCACTAAAGTTAATACTAGTCAAACCTTGGTTTGTCTGCCCTTGACTGTTTTCACCACCTGTTCACATAAATAAAATCAAATATAAATACAAAATTTGGTAAAAATCATGTATGAACTTTATAATATAATAATTCACTGCCACTTAATTAATAGTCAGAAGAAGTACAGAATTTTAAATCAAATTACATAAGTGTGAAACAAGTAATTTAAATTGAAGCTGAAACTTCAAGTTTTTCATTTACTGTTTAAGAATCAGACATGCATGATTACTTTTATGAAGTTCCATTGTTCAGATTGTAACATTTTGACTATGTCATGTTCCAAAAACAAACAGATGAAATGAAAGTTTATTCCATAAATAAGACTAAGAAAAATGTACAGTATCTTATCTTTTCGAATAATTATTATTGGTGCAAAACATTTTGTAAGACTGTATGCCAAAAATTATCACTATTATAACATTATTGATGCTTACTAAATAGATTTACTACATTTGTTGCAATGAATTACATTGATTTCCTATTAAAAAAAAGGATAATTTCACATGTAAAATAAATGTGGTTATTTCACTCTCTTAAGTAATACAAAAATAGGCGTTGTCAAGAAATTGATAACGCTGGATCAAAACAAATTGTGAATGCGTAGAAAAAAGATATAGTTCCTTACATTTTTTACATTAATTTCTTAAAAAAAGCCATTTGCCAATGTAATAAAAAGAATTACTAATCAAAGAATTCAAATATCGAAAAATATTCAACTCTTGACCGAACAACACTGATAGTTAACTCATGTGCTACATGCATTTGTGAATTAATGTGTTCTTTGGTCACTCATTGAATAATTTTCTCTATTTTAATTCTTGGATTAGTTATTCTATAAATGATTATGATATGAGAAAAACATGCTTGATTTAATTATTTTTTGGGTACATATTTTTTAAGGGGCCAGCTGAAGGACGCCTCTGGCTACACTGAAGACCCATTGGTGGCCTTGGGCTGTTGTCTGCTCTATGGTCGGGTTGTTGTCGCTTTGACACATTCCCCATTACCTTTCTCAATTTTATTTGGTAAATTAAAGAAAAATTTAATATTTGTTGGTATTTGACTTCTTGGTTTATTCATTTACAAGCCAAAAGAAAATATGTATCTCATTAAACATTCAAATTTCATCACCACAACAATTATTGAAAATTGGTGTCCTACAACAATAATGAATCGACAGTAAGAACAATCTATGTTGACGTACTTTGTACAAATGCAATGTTTCCTGCAGTACCAGACTGTACTTGACCTTGATTAGCGACGTCTGCTGTGTGACTAGATTTCTTGGAGACGGTTGCTGTGGTAACTGTTGACATGGATGGAGGTGATGAAATGAATAGGTGTGATTTAGATGAATTGTTGGTCAGGTGATGTGGGAACAGTTGATTCTGAACTGTAGCTGGTAAAATAAAAATCAATACATAAATATAAATTACTGTTGGTAAAACAGGAAAATATATAAGAATCTAAATATTCTGTTAGCTGCACTTATATTAAATTTTCAAAGTGTATATGTTTTATTTTAATGGTATATACATGCATGAGAGAAGCTATTATAAAAAAAATATAGCAAAAAAACTTTGTAACAAATCTTTTCAAGTTACAGGTTATGCAACTTTGTAAGATCTTACAACAAAATAACATTTAAACGGAAAACCCACTTTTGTGTAAAAAAATAAATCAATATAATTTTTTTGTTGTTGTTGTTTCAAAACAAAATTAAAATTCAACTGCACATTCTTTAAAAAAATTGAATTATCTGTATTTTTTCCTCTTACATGGCAATTCACCCAAAAAAAATTGAATCTTACAAGAACAGTTTTAAGAATAGGATAAACCACAGACCAGTAATTTTCTACATTTAGATGAAGATTTTTACAAATGAATTAATTTCCTATCTCAAAATTTGCATATTTCATTCAAGATCTGGCTGACTGTTTTCTGCTATTTTAAAATCCAACCAGAGGGAAAAAAACTGATCTATGTTAAATGATGCACATGAAAATCTATCCTATGTCATGTTTAATCATTAATAAGAGTCATGGTGCCTAAAATAGAAACAATTCTAGGTAATTTTTTCTTGTTATCAATTCAATAAAACCATTGTACCTGATGTGGGTGTTGTTGCTGGACTTTGATTTGGTGTGTTGGAAGCAGATCTGAAAAGAAAAAATATCAAATATATGTTCATACTCGTAATGCTAGAGGAATTATCTAATTTAAATCTAGGTTTTTCCTGGTTCATGCAGAAAATATATGTATATGAAAAATACAGTTTTCTCTTAATTCATGAAAATTGGTACCAATAAAGATAACTCAATTCACTGAATTTGAAATAGAATAGTACTAGTAACTAATGTATCAAAAGTATACAAAGATTTGTATTACATTGATTTTGTAAAATCTCTAGATTCGTTTTGGTTATGTTTCTATAGATACATCCCTGACTTTCAAATGTTTGGGTTTGAGACTGTTCCTGTTGCAGGTAACCCAATGAAAGTGCTTCTAAGGCACCACATTTCTAAAGTGTTATTTTGATTTAAAGGATTTTATCATCCTTACAAAATACAAGTACAGATTTGCAAAAATTGCATCATTATATAGTTTTATAAAAGGAGTTCAATTTCCATCAAATAATTTGAGATTATTTGAGTTTTGATAAAAACTTTTAAGCAATTCTTAAGGTGTTTAAAATGAAATATATTTACCTCTGAGAACTGGGAGCTGTAGAAAATTTGTTTCTCTGAGCAAATATTTGAGACTTGGTACAAACGGTTTGTTTATATATTTACCTCTGAGAACTGGGAGCTGTAGAAAATTTGTTTCTCTGAGCAAACATTTGAGACTGGGTACTAATGGTTTGTTTATATATTTACCTCTGAGAACTGGGAGCTGTAGAAAATTTGTTTCTCTGAGCAAATATTTGAGACTAGATACTAACAGTCTGTTTGTATATTTACCTCCGGGAACGGGGTGCTGTAGAACATTTGTTTCTCTGAGAAAACATTTGACACTGGGTACTAATGGTTTGTTTATATATTTACTTCTGAGAACTGGGAGCTGTAGAAAATTTGTTTCTCTGAGCAAATATTTGAGACTGGGTACTAACGGTTTGTTTATATATTTACCTCTGAGAACTGGGAGCTGTAGAAAATTTGTTTCTCTGAGCAAATATTTGAGACTGGGTACTAACGGTTTGTTTATATATTTACCTCTGAGAACTGGGAGCTGTAGAAAATTTGTTTCTCTGAGCAAACATTTGAGACTGGGTACAAACGGTTTGTTTATATATTTACCTCTGAGAACTGGGAGCTGTAGAAAATTTGTTTCTCTGAGCAAACATTTGAGACTGGATAATAACATTCTGTTTATATATTTACCTCTGAGAACTGGGTGCTGTTGAAAATTTGTTTCTCTGAGCAAACATTTGAGACTGGATAATAACATTCTGTTTATATATTTACCTCTGAGAACTGGGAGCTGTAGAAAATTTGTTTCTCTGAGCAAACATTTGAGACTGGGTACTAACGGTTTGTTTATATATTTACCTCTGAGAACTGGGTGCTGTAGAAAATTTGTTTCTCTGAGCAAACATTTGAGACTGGGTACTAACGGTTTGTTTATATATTTACCTCTGAGAACTGGGTGCTGTTGAAAATTTGTTTCTCTGAGCAAACATTTGAGACTGGATAATAACATTCTGTTTATATATTTACCTCTGAGAACTGGGAGCTGTAGAAAATTTGTTTCTCTGAGCAAACATTTGAGACTGGGTACTAACGGTTTGTTTATATATTTACCTCTGAGAACTGGGTGCTGTAGAAAATTTGTTTCTCTGAGCAAACATTTGACACTGGGTACTAACGGTTTGTTTATATATTTACCTCTGAGAACTGGGTGCTGTAGAAAATTTGTTTCTCTGAGCAAACATTTGAGACTGGGTACTAACGGTTTGTTTATATATTTACCTCTGAGAACTGGGTGCTGTTGAAAATTTGTTTCTCTGAGCAAACATTTGAGACTGGATAATAACATTCTGTTTATATATTTACCTCTGAGAACTGGGAGCTGTAGAAAATTTGTTTCTCTGAGCAAACATTTGAGACTGGGTACTAACGGTTTGTTTATATATTTACCTCTGAGAACTGGGTGCTGTAGAAAATTTGTTTCTCTGAGCAAACATTTGACACTGGGTACTAACGGTTTGTTTATATATTTACCTCTGAGAACTGGGTGCTGTAGAAAATTTGTTTCTCTGAGCAAACATTTGAGACTGGGTACTAACGGTTTGTTTATATATTTACCTCTGAGAACTGGGTGCTGTTGAAAATTTGTTTCTCTGAGCAAACATTTGAGACTGGATAATAACATTCTGTTTATATATTTACCTCTGAGAACTGGGAGCTGTAGAAAATTTGTTTCTCTGAGCAAACATTTGAGACTGGGTACTAACGGTTTGTTTATATATTTACCTCTGAGAACTGGGTGCTGTAGAAAATTTGTTTCTCTGAGCAAACATTTGACACTGGGTACTAACGGTTTGTTTATATATTTACCTCTGAGAACTGGGTGCTGTAGAAAATTTGTTTCTCTGAGCAAACATTTGAGACTGGGTACTAACGGTTTGTTTATATATTTACCTCTGAGAACTGGGTGCTGTTGAAAATTTGTTTCTCTGAGCAAACATTTGAGACTGGATAATAACATTCTGTTTATATATTTACCTCTGAGAACTGGGGGCTGTAGAACATTTGTTTCTCTGAGCAAACATTTGACACTGGGTACTAATGGTTTGTTTATATATTTACCTCTGAGAACTGGGAGCTGTAGAAAATTTGTTTCTCTGAGCAAACATTTGAGACTGGGTACTAACGGTTTGTTTATATATTTACCTCTGAGAACTGGGAGCTGTAGAACATTTGTTTCTCTGAGCAAACATTTGACACTGGGTACTAATGGTTTGTTTATATATTTACTTCTGAGAACTGGGAGCTGTAGAAAATTTGTTTCTCTGAGCAAACATTTGAGACTTGGTACAAACGGTTTGTTTATATATTTACCTCTGAGAACTGGGTGCTGTAGAAAATTTGTTTCTCTGAGCAAATATTTGAGACTGGATACTAATGGTTTGTTTATATATTTACTTCTGAGAACTGGGTGCTGTAGAAAATTTGTTTCTCTGAGCAAACATTTGAGACTGGGTCCTAACGGTTTGTTTATATATTTACTTCTGAGAACTGGGTGCTGTAGAAAATTTGTTTCTCTGAGCAAATATTTGAGACTGGTACTAACAGTCTGTTTGTATATTTACCTCTGAGAACTGGGAGCTGTAGAAAATTTGTTTCTCTGAGTAAACATTTGAGACTGAGTACTAATGGTTTGTTTCTGTATGTTAAGTTGTAACTGGTTCCCTGTTTGTGCATTTGTTCCTATTTTGAGAAATGAAAGAAAAAAATGCTTGTAAATAAATGGTCTTTTCAATAATTTTTTGTTCTATAAATTGAACTTGAACATATTTTATATTCAACAAGAGTTAAAGGTTTCTGTGTTTCAAGTTTGTTGCTTCTTTTATCTTTTATTGAATTAAAAAAACTGTTAAAAATATCATTATCAAATGTGATATCTTTTTACAGCTCAAATACTATTTTAATGCATAAAAACTTTACTATGATTATTTTACTAAAAAAACATCTGATACTTTTGAAGGGAAATTTCTGTGTGTGTGTCAAATTTTTGCTGTGTTCTTGGTAAGAATTTAACAGTGAAATTTGCCGAGAGCAAACATCTCTCTCTCCATTTTAAAGCATTGTACAAAACTTTTAAACATTAAAAAATGTAGAGTGCTAAAACTTAGCTGGCATTTTAAGTTTCAAACTGCAAACAATCCCTCAACAAAAATACATGATATATAATCAATAAAACAAATCTATGTTGTGATGTTATACTATTGTTTCAGGTAAGGGTGAAGATTGGTTTCCTATCAAAACCTTTAACCCACTGCATTTGTTTGTACCTGTCCTAAGTCTGGAAGCTGATGTTAAGTGGTTGTCGTTTCTTAATATGGTTCATAAATGTTTTTAATTTTTTATATAGATTAGACAGTTGCTTTTCCTGTTAAAATGGTTTTACACTAGTCACTTTTGGGGCCCTTTATAGCTTGCTGTTCCGTGTGAGCCAAGGCTTGAAGACTGTACTTTGACCTATAACGGTTTACTTTTACCAATTGTGACGTGGATGGTGAGTTGTCCCATGGGCACCCATACCACATCTTCCTATATCTATATATATCTTACAATTTCTAATTTTTACTAACTACCTTTATCTTTTGAGATGCATTTAAGTAAATGAATTATTATAATAAAGTTACAAACCAGCAGGAGCCAGGGTGAGTGATAATTGTATTGGTACATTTCTCTTGGCCATCAATAGTCCTGGAGCAGCAGTATGTTCTAACTACAATCACACAAGGTTAAATCAGAGGTCATTTACCTGTTACTATAGTCCTATTTGTATAGTTGGGCTGTGGCTTAAGATCATATAATCTAATTGGTCATAATCATATTTATATATGACTGTCAAAATTATTCTTATCTTTCAATTATCAAAAAAAATATTGTAATAAAGTACTTTGCTCATCAAGGGCCCATTAATTGGAACAAAATATATCTAAATGTGAGCCGTGGTGTAGTGGTTAGTGCATCAGACTACTAACACAAAGGTTCCTGGTTCGATTCTCGTTTGGGATGAAAATTTCAGGAACTCAATTTTCAGCTCTTCCTTGACACCATCTGCGAGTATGGTTTTGAGGAAATGATGGTAGTCTGTTGGAAGGGGACGATAAATGGCTGACCCGTGTTAAGAGAGAGCCATATCTCTCGCACGTTACAGACACCCTTGTAGATTTCGAAAAAGAGTAGGCTAATGCCGCTACAAGGCAGCATTCGCACCCGCAAAGTGGAAAGGGATTAATATAAGTTGAAAAACTTGTTTCCCAATCCACTATAAATAAATATGTTTAAACTAAATGTGATGTGATACTTTTGTTGAAAGTAACCAGAGGCTTCAAAAGAGTTGGAATGGAATCTAAAATAAGAGATTAAAAATGTTTTTATGCCGCATTAATGGGCATAATGTTTGCTGGTCTTTGCATCCATTTGTCGTTCATCCGGCCGTCTGTTCCACTTCAGATTAAAATTTTTGGTCAAGGTAGTTTTTGATGAAGTTGAAGTTCAATCAACTTGAAACTTAGTACGCATGTTCCCTATGATATGATCTTAATATGATATAATTTTGATGCCAAATTAGAGTTTTTACTCCAATTTCTTGGACAATCCAACATAGAAAATGCAAGTGGGGCATGCATGTACTATGGACACATTCTTGTTAAATAGAGAAGTGATCTGATTGACACACTAATAAATAACCTGTCAAATATGGATCGAAACGAATTCTAAATAAAGTTAAAAATCAAACAAAATCAAACAAAGTTAAAAGCATTTTAATTCATTGAAACTACAATAGAGCTTCTCTCCCTTATGGACCAGTGGGGGCTGGTGTATCTTTAGTATCAGCTATAAATATCAGTGTTAAAAGTAAACTAACCCCTGCATTACTAGAGCTAGGATGATGTGTCCCTAACACAGCTGAAGCACTAATATTAGTTATTCCACAACTGGTAGATGATGTCTGGGTGTACTCTATTACAGCAGGCTGGCCAGGAATCTGTTTTGTTATTTTTACAGCTAATCTACCTTCTTCAGTGAAGATTTCCTTAAACTGCTGAAGATATCTAAAACAGTCAATACAGGCTCAACTCAAACAGAATATTACAAATGACACAGTGGTCAAATTTTATAGCTGTAGTCTTAATTTTATATGGCATCAATTTCAATTAGATATTTAATACAAAATGTTGTTTTATGATTTAAGACACGTTAAGGTTAAATCTGATTATCAACACTTTCTGAAATATAGATTTGTGTGCAATCAATAACAGCTTATTGTTTACAATTTTGTTATTATAAATTATACCAACTTATTTTCTGTAACATATTTTTTGGATGCTTAGCATTGCATTTTTATAAAATTCACTTACTTTTTACAGTAAAAATGTATCTAGGTTTTCAATTATGTATTTTGTTTTGAATCTATACAAACAACTCTTGAAACTTCAAAACATAAGCTATCTTTATTGTAACTGAAAAATCTTATGTGTTGAAAAGTAAATAAGCTGCTGTGCATGAAGACTTGTGGTTAATTTACACTCACTTTTCAACATTGCCTTTTGATCCCAGCATGAAGCTGAAATAAGAAATTAAATAAGAGCATTGTGAGTTGGTAGTTGGAAAGCCTTAATAATCTCTTCAGAAGAGTGTGTGCAGGTGTTTGTCATAGCCAACCTAACCTACTTTATTTGGATGTATTTATCAAAAGATGAACATTATGAATTACACTTTTAAGCAATCTGAAATCATTTGAGCATTAAACAAAACCATGGAGAATAAAAAAAAGAAAGAGAGAGGCAATCTCCTAAAATATTGCTGAAAATATAGCTACTTGATTTAAAATAATGGTATTTGCAACCCCTTTATTCCATTAAAAGAATAAAAGCCTTTATGGTAACCCATCAATATCAGGTTCTGACTGTATCCTTCCTATTCAGCAACATCCAAAATGTACCCTTTGTCAGATCAAAAATACTTATACTTACGTACAAGATGATCCATGAGAACCCTCTTTATGATCATGATCTATATATAATTCTCCGTAATATACATGGTCAGATTTTCGTTTTAATATTGATAACTTGGCCATAAATTTCTTTTCTTGATTTGTTCCCCTTTCCAACATCTGTTCTTCTACAAGATCCTGAAGTAAAATTCAATAGATCAAATTATTTATGTACTAGTCAAATAAAAATGACATGACAGGTACCACCAGGAAAAACAATGCTCAGGTTACGTTTTCTGTCTAGCGTTTTGGAGATTTGTTGTCTTTTTGTTGTTTTTTTCTTTTTGTCAATGCTGCAGCGTTTTTCTTTTTTCCCTTATGACTGAAATGGACCATTACATACTATTGTTTGTCACCCTAACCTTCATTTATGTTTGATAATTGTAAACTGTTGATTCTTTTATTTTCATGAGTACCAATTTTTGCAAAAATTGAGAAAAAAAATTGTTGATATTTTATAATTTAACCAAAATATGCTTACAATCCTATAGAAAACTTATACTTTGCCTAACATTTAAATTTACGATTTACCTATTCTTATGTATCAACCAAAAAAACAGTGATATGGATTTTAGCCAAGTGAGCCAAGTGATTTTAGTGTGAGTCAAGGCTCCATGTTGCAGGGATGGGGTAATTGAAAATGTAATGGTAATTAAGTGTAATGCATTACACTTTTCCATGTAATTGAATGTAATGTGTAATTGAGCATTTTTTTAATTACATGTAATGGCATGTTGAATAACATACTGGGACCTATAATGGTTTACTTTTACAAATTGTGACTTGGATGGAGCGTTGTCTGATTAGCACTTATACCACATCGTCTTATATCTATTTAACCAACCAATGAATACATTAACATTTACCAAATCATTATCAGCTACATTATCTGGTGACTCCATTACTGTCGCATATTTCTCAACCTGAAATCAACAAAATGGAATTATTGTGTTTTACCAATTAAGAATCTTTCCTATATTGACAAACACCAATTAACAGACTTGAGTACATAGAATTATGAAGTTGACTGTAAAAAATAGATTTTTATAATAAATATTAATATATTTAATTAATAAACAGAAATGAATTATTTAAACAGAAGATAAACCTTTTACCAACTAATCATTAGAAAACGCAGCCACTACGAAATAAAATTTGTCTAAAATATAGACATACCTCTACAGTTTCTGGTGTAGAAAGTTGAACTAACTTTTGTTTCCACATGTCAACATGCTGAAAATAGAGAAAAACAAGTTAAAATGAGTAGCACCCTAATGATATCCCCCTTTAAGAATTCAATAAACAGGAATCTGATAAGCAATGGATCTAAAAACATATGACACAGGAAAGCATGTTCACATTAAGCATGTTCACATTAAGCATGTTAACAGATTGCAGAAATATTTGTGGTTCCCTATAAAAATTTCATACATGGCCAGTACATTTTAGAATATATATATAAATTTGAAAATGCATCGCACAATAAAGCAAACAAATAAAAAGTATACAAACAAATTTTAGGAAGCTAAGTTCCCTAGAAATATGCTACAAAAATTTCATACATGGCTATAACCTAAAAGAATATATAAGTAATAGGTAAACATAAGTTGGGGATCAATGAATCTTAATTTGCGTTAAATCGCATAACATGTAAACGTGAAGACCGATAACAAATTTCAAGAAGCTCAGATTTGTAGTTCCTAAGAAATAGGCAGTGAATTTCATGGGACATGGGGACATGTGTACAGACAGAAGTATAACAGAATACCCCTCCTTTGGAGTGGGTGTATAAATAGCTCATTAATGATTTAAGCCTATCATTTAATAGTAGGAAAGACAAAATGAATTCAAAAAGCATGCAAAACATTTGAGTGCAATTCAATATTAATTCAATTTTGTGTGTACTGATCTGTACTGATCATTGAAACAGATCATCCAAAAAAATGGCACGACTTTTACAAAGACAATCATAACCTGGAGGTATGTACAATATCATCTTCACTTTCATAAGAGAACAAACATATTAGGAACAACAATACATGCAAATGGACACAATTATTTCCTATTTCCTTAAGGGTACCAATACATAAACAATAGTTCTAAAAGAAGAAGAGAAAGAAAAGAAAAGCTAATAATCTATCAGTTCAAACCATAGTGGTTTGGAGCTGCTGTTCATAACAAAATAGGTACTAATACTTTGCACTTCATTGAGTACAGCCATGTGTTCAGAAAAAAAATAGCTATGAACTGCTTCACTTTGTTTAATCAAATAACTTAATTATCAGTTCCATCTAATTATCAACACGACTACTATTAATCCATTCATTAATTGGTTAATTTACCCATCTTATCGTCTTACATTTACACTTGGTGCTGTGCCTTTTCCAGAATAGACTCAGTAGTTATGTCATATATCAGACTGTGTTTTTTTATTTCAATTGTTTTACATTTTGTCACGTGCCTTTTACAGCAAGTTATAAGGTATTGGTTTTCTCATTGTTGAAGGCTGTACAGTGACCTATATTGGCTTAAATCCACATCATTTGGTCTCTGGTGGATAGTTGTCTAATTGGTAATCTCACAACATCTCCTTGTTTTATATCAAGAATGTACAATTGTTTAAGAAATTGTTCATGGGGCTTGAATATATCATGATTTTACCACGGGTTGGCCCTTTATGACAAATATTTTACCCTGAGCGATAGGTAAAATATTTGTCATCTGAGTGATAGGTAAAATATTTGTCATCTGAGCGATGGGTAAAATATTTGTCATCTGAGTGATCGGTAAAATATTTGTCATCTGAGCGATGGGTAAAATATTTGTCATAAAGGGCCAACCTGTGGTAAAATCACGATATATTCAAGCCCAAATATTATTTCGATTCTAATAGGACAAATATGGCAATTGTTTTGGATTGAAGCACTCTAGGTGAAGGCATTATTTGCTGTTTCAATAAATAAACGCACTATTAACTTGACATAAAAGAAAGGAGCAAAGTGAATTAGTGACATGCTTAAACTATTTACAATAACATATTTAGATAGGTATGGATGTATCTAAATGATAATTGTACTTAAATGTCTTTTATGTATACAAAACATGACTTATATAACACATTTTAGCATCGTTTGCTTACGTTTCCTTGTTGTGATGATTTTCAGTTTCACAAGCGTGTATGTTCCCGCAAAATGCCCATATTCTGATGTCAACGTTCTATGACGTCTGGTAACTCATTCATGAATAAGCATATGACATGGGAGTACGATCGGAACAGCCCAAACAATATATTCATATTTTACCACGGGTGTGTACTCATAGCGTTTGAAGGACGTCATGTTAGAATGTAAGTTTTAATGAAATGTTCTTTGGACTTTGTTTGGCCTCTTAACCGTTTTATTTTGGTATCTCTTGTGTTTTTATAAACTTTCTATTTCTAGCATAACCCCTTGGTTTTGTTTTATTGTACATAGATAAAGCTAGAGACATGAGAGAAGATATACAATATTAACATGCAAACTACATACAGCTTTTCCAACCTTCAGGTTCACATGTGGATGTGACCTAACACGTTTCTTGTGTACAAAGTCATAAAGACGTAATTCTTTTGGCGCTTCAGCTTGCTCAAATTTTCGTTTTCTGTTTATAGATGCTTGTGTAAATTTTTTAACAGATCTGAAAAAGTACATAACATAAACATGGATTTCATGATGACATCTAAGATCAAAATTTCAAGTTGTAAAGGTCAGATCATTGTATTTGCATAGATGAAAGTTTTTTTATTGTCAGACAAAATACTAATTTATTTTTATAAATGAACTATTACTTTTGTGACATTCCTTGCCCTTAATCATTCTTTGTCTTGTAATCAAAGTTTCAATAAATTTTAAAAGTAGGGTGAAAAGTAAATTCAATTTGTAAAATATAAAAGGTTAAGCATAAATGTAGACATTCACTAGTTTCATTAGTATGATTTGGAATAAAAAAATTCTGTAATTCAATTCCAAATCATAAATGCCAGTTTTTAGCCTAACAATATTCTGACAGGTTGGATACAAAGATATGCTTAAAAACCAGCATTTTTACCTTTTAATCATTGGAGTATCAAGAACTTTCCTTTCATACTGGAGTCTATTGGCAACAAGGTGAACAGCGGGAGATGGATCCAAACATATCGGCTCTTCTGTAGCCAATAGTAACTGACTTTCTAATGTAAACAGATCTTCTTGGGTCCATCTATGTCCATCACTGCTAAGGTTATAAATATCAGCCAACAAAGACTGAAAAAAATAAAATGCATTATATCTGTGTTCTGTTCAAATTAACACCTGGGTTTTACAAAGTTACACACAAAATACATATATTTAATTCTCTGTGGATTTTTGTGCAATAAATAATTTCATAATAATTAAACAAGTACTGTGGATTCATTGTCATTCGTTGACTACCAATTGTCGTTGTTTTCATGGGTACAGTTGAAACACAAATTCAAATGATAAAAGAATATTGGAATTTTGAAAACAATGATAAAAAAATCACAAATTTTCTATCAGGTTGTATGCAGACGTCAGCAAAACAATTAAATCTCATGCCACAAAAAGACAATTTGTCCGCAATCGAAGAAATTTAGTTCCCATGAAAATAAATAATCCACAGTACATATATTGAGCTATATAAACAAATAGTTATGCATGTAGTTGCAGAAATGAACATTTGATATTTTTCTTGATTTCCAATTAGGTCCCCTTTTCCCCCCAGTACCTTGTACTCTGCAGATAGGACAGACATTAACATCATGGAACAAACCATCTTAATACCTGAGATGTAGGCTTTAACAATACATAATCAGTATCATATCTCCCATCGTTAGCTCTACGGTAATCACGAACTTCTAGTATAACACAGCCACTGTAGAACACATTTACCTTGAATAGAGATAGAATTATAGAATAAATAGTTTTATTATCCCTGTTTCAAAAAAAGCAGTAAACTAGAATTAACAAAACTGTATGTTCTGTAAAATTCTTTCTAATGTTAGCTTAGGTGTAAAACTACAAAAGGTTGAATGCTATTCCTGTACTCACTTGATTTCAACCATTTCAAAGTACTTCTGGCCTCTCATTTATTAAACTTTACTCAATATACTAAAGTTATGCTCGATACACCAAATCTAGTATTTCCATTGGTAGAATTCTGATTCTGAGTATGATTATCATATATACAAAATGTTAATGACCTCAAGCAAATTTTTCTGCTTGCACAAACTTCTCTTATTGTTTTACAGTTTGAAAATATAAAGTACTCTTACAATGTGTTTACCCTATGGACATAGAATATGACCTTATATTGTGATATTAAAAGATTTTCACTATCATCATATACATATTCTGAATGCTGTGAATTCATTATTATTCGTTGGATACCAATTTTTTGGGGTTTCATGGGTACAGGTGCACCACGAATTCAAATGTCAAACAATTAACAAATTATATATAGACTTTGTACACAAAAATCGGCCAAAAGCAGAAATTCGAATGTCCACGAAAATGCAAGTTTTTCCTCAACCCAAGAAAATTGATACCCACAAAAATAAATGAATCCACAGTATGATACATGTATTGTTACGTATCATTTGGTCGTCTATGATGATATTGATTAATGATTTAATTGTCACACTGCAACAATATACTTTCAACTTCTCAAATAATATAGTTTCACTTCACTTAACTATTTACATAACTGTTTCCACTTTCATAATGAAATGCCCCAGCACAGTAGAAAGGATATTGATTCCTCCTGAGACTCCTGGATTCAGAAATGATGTTTCCAGAATTATTTCCAAGAGTTTACGCCTAATTCAAAGCATATTTAATAAATCCCTCCCACCATCTTTCTGACACATTTGCAATTTATATTTGCTTTAAATTAACTGTAGAATATTTCTTCAACATTTCTTTTTTCTAAACATACCTGTGCTCTTTCAAGTAAATCCACAAGGAATGGTGGAAGCTAAAATACAAAAAAATTAAGCCCATGTATGAATTTGGAAAATGGCTGTATTGAATTTAAGATTTTGAGATTTTATGTAGTTTAACTGACCAGTGATTGAAAAACGGAAAATCCTGACTTTAAATTCTGAAAGCGTGGCTGAAAAATTTACCTGGACGTTGTGCTTAAAAGTTTTTAAATTTGAAATATGAGGATCTAGTAGGTTATGAATCAATGTACCTGTACAAAAAAAAAGTTGACATAAAATCCACACCTGTAAGATTTGGTACTTGACTTTTATACTTACTTCTGAAGAGTCAACATGTTCCAGAAACTCGGAAGCCTGAAAAAATATACATAATAGTCACATAAAAACAATTTTTTGACAAATACTTGAGTATTGAAGGGCATTTTCTTTTAATAATTAATATTATTCTTTACATAAGAGATATTTCTTATTGATGGTTTTCCAACAAGAGGATGTTTCTCAGCTTCAATCTAATCAAAGGATAACATTTTCGATTTTGAAAGATCGATGATAATCTGTTTATCGCTGAGCATTTTGTCTATGGCATCATTGATGTTTCTGATGATAATTTCTTAATCCGTTGTCCCACTGTAAAATATGCAAATCCAACCCGATATTATCTGGTTGTCTGCATATTAATATTGTAAAATACCAGCTGCAGGACAAAATATGGATCCTTTTTTACTTGTTTGCTGCACTCACTCAACAAAAAGATTCATATTGTGACTCGCTGCTAATATTTTAAAATATCAATATGCAGACGACCTGATAATTGGTACATCTCAGTAGCATGATATGAAAAATTATAAAATAAAATTTAAAGGAAAAGTACCCAATATAGCAATAAATAGAATACATTGTTCCATTCAATTCTTATTCATACAGACAGAGGCAGTTAAATATCTAATGTAATATTTCAACCAAAAGTTACTGTATCATACCTTTATTAAATGTACATACATGTACATGAAGTACAATATAAAAATTCTCAATCTCAAAAAGACATACCTCATATGGTAATTTAAGTGTTTCTGCCTCTATTCCATTTCTACCTTTGATCATTAAAGAATATCCTTCATTTCCAGCAAACAGATTTAACACCAAACATTCTAATTTGTCACGCTTTACCAACTTTCCTAAGAGACGTGAAGCATGGAGCTGGCCCTGAGAAGAAAATAACAATAACAACATGTAAATGAAATAGAATAAATTTTCTTGTATTCTGTGTTTCTTTTTATACATGAGATGTTTTTCACAAAACCTATTACCAAACTGATGTATTTTTCAACCCCTAAGAAAATTATTCAAAAAAATTGCTTCAGAAACAATGGCCATACATTACTAGGAAATCCTGTTTTTGGTACATTGTAATAATAAATGAGATTTGCAAAGGTGATAAATGTGCATGATTATCAATAGACATTAGATAAATATTTCTACAGAAAATATTTATTCCATTCCAGTGGAGTCTTTTATTTCTCTGTGTACAATTTTTGTGGCTTGAAGAAAAAGGTATTTTCCTGGTTTTGCCAAATTTTTGCATACAACCTGAAAACAAATGTGTACTTCCTTGAGCATATACCCAAGTAACCAATGCAAATCAAAATCATTATCCCACAAATAACACTGAATGATAGCTATATATAGTACTTCAGTTAATAGTGAGTTACAGCCGATTTCAATGAGTATGTAGTTAAAGGTAATATATTTGGTTAGCTTGCTTGTTAGCTGAACCGTGAAGTCATTGAAAGGTAAGGTATACTACCCTCCTTTCGAAGTAGCCTAGTCCTACAGACAGATAGATTGTTTATTTGTCGGACTAGTCTACTATTAAAGGAGGGTAGTTTACCTAACCTATCAATGACTTCACAGTTCAGCTAACAAGCAAGCTAACCAAAGATATTACCTTTAGCTACATACTCATTGAAATGGGCTGTAATTTGTTTGGACTTACAGAGTCATCTGTGTCTTTAGCTTTCTCTTCTAAATATAAATCTGATAATTTCTGATGTATAGATTTTCTGTAAAACAAAGGAAAAGCGTTATTCTAATACTGATCATTTAAATAAAACTTATTTTCCCTGTTTTTTAAAACAAAAAGCTCAATTTTGTAATAGATCTCTGAAATGAATCTAGCGTTAATTGAGTTAGAACTTGTAAAAAAAATAGGGAAACAAATTGATGTTTGCATAAACTGTATTGTAATAGCTAAACTTTTCATTCTAGAGCAGTATGTTTTACAGACGACAGTTTTCCAAAGATTCATATATAGGCTAATAGGTTTAAGTACAGCTGTGTTTTTTTTTTTAATGGATTGTAATATTTGTGCTATCTAAATAACTGATTGTTCTATGCAAGTACTCAAGTAAGCAACAAAAAAACCAACATAGTATTATTATTATTCAGAAAACCCATTTATTAAAACTTTATATCGTTTTTAGGACCAATGACAAAATTTCTCAACAATAGAGGTGAAGTAATAGAGCAATGTTTAATTTAGTATTGTACCGAGGGTCAGCTGTGAAAATTAACGCTGTAAAAACACCTAATATTTTGTTTAATGGAAGAAAGTTAATGTCATGAATGAATTACATGCATGTGTAAAAAATATTTTCTTTTTTCTATGCAACCTATATAGCTACATGTAACATCTGTTACATACAAAAAAATAAAATAAAAAGACAAATTCAGACATAGATACATGTACAAAAAGTGTGCTATAAGTGCCAATGAGACAAATCTCTATGTTTTTCAGGCTTAAATGAATATTTAATAAATTAAAATATTACCCTTTACTCCCTGGTGGTATATCTGGGTTAACAAAGGCTCCTGGGTTCTGTTTTACCTTCTGGATAATGTACTGAAAAATATTAAAACAGGGGATGAAAAATGTACTTCTAAACACAGATTGCAAATCTTATTAATTATGTGTGATATTGATGGCTTCAAGTGACTAAATAGTTAATTGATTGGTGATGTTTAAGGTCTGGATTTGGAAATGGAGACCTTATGATTTCATATGATTTTAAAAGAAATCTAATATAAGGAAGTCTTTCTCCCATTTTATTAAGTGTCTGTATACAAATGTTCACCTATATTGAAAGAATTCAATCAGTAATATTTCAGAAAATAAGAGAGATAAATGCATTTTTTCTCATTTTCAGCATGTTCAGTTATAGTTCAACTAGCAAAATTTGTATACAAAATTTTGATACAGAGATTAATCTAAACTAGTACAATTTATTCCCTTAAAACCAAGCTATTATGTCCAGGGTTCTCACTTAGGTGAGTCCATGAGTCCAATCATGAAAATCTGTCTAGACTTACCATTTTCAAAACTAGTGAGTCCAAAACTGCATCAAGATTAAAATAGATTGTATAAACTGAACATACATTTTGTAGCAAAAGTGTAAAAGTAATCTGAATTTAATGTCATTCCATTGGTCTTTAAGGTCATGGAGATAAAAACAATACATTATTTTGCAATAAAATGTCTTTTTCGTACTGTTGGACTCACCATGGGCAAAAAAAAATGAGTCCCTGAAGTCACCTTCAAAAATACTTAGTGAAAACCCTGTCTGTCTGTCCTTGAAAAACAAGCTATTATGCCAAATAAACTACATGTATTATGCCAAACAAGCTACATGTATTATGCCAAACAAGCTTCATGTATTGTGCCAAACAAGTTACATGTATTATGCCAAACAAGCTTCATGTAATATGCCTGGAGAAAATCATGTCCCTGAATATTTTTAACCTACCTCTGCATACTCAGCTGCTTCCATCTGTTTTTCCATCTTCCATTTCTGCTACATCTTTAATCCAACATTGTTAAACATTACTTTCTAAAAATAAATATGAATCAATCTATTTTAATTTGGGACACATGCATGTTATAAAGGAAAAAAAAGAAATTTGATTGATCATGTTGATTGTTGTTTGAAATTTGAACTTGCAGGTCTGTTAAGGTTCATCTATACACTTTCACTAAAATGGCTGTGTTTACACCATGAAATTTTCTCTGAATACAGACAAAACTGTGCAATTTTAATAGATTAAATCCTGGCAGCACCTAGATTTTTACAAGTTGTGTTCATTTGGGGTTTTAAAAAGAAAAAAACTTTTGTGGATTTTGCTTAACATTTTCTTCCCTCGCCACAGGTGGTGTAAAACTAAACAAAGTCATGTGAAATCTTTGAGATGGTCCCCTTCAGGTAATGATTGATTGATATGGACAATAGAGGGACAATACTCAATAGAAATTTACTCACAACAAAAGTGATTTAAATAGTTTAAATGAGTGGACTGTATCAAGGAAAACTCAGGTGTTTGTTTATTTTACCATATTCTGTGGCAAGGAAAGAAAACGTTCATATTATACTCTGAGACTAGTCTCAGTTATACTGCTGTATACATTTGTGATTGACTGAATACAATTATTTTGTTAACAAATATCAATAAAGATAAATACATTGTATTCCAGTATTCTACTCTGCAAATCAAAGGGAAAATGATAAATTGTTAGCAACAATATAAATATTCTGTCAATTTTTCAACAAACTTCAACATATTTTGTTCAAATACTTAAAATTATGCAACTAGCTATAGACAACAATTAGAATAAAATTAAAATAGAATAAAAATAAAAATCAGGGCGAATGGACCCTGGGCGAACAGGTATCAGGGCGAACATGAATCAGGGAGAAGGGACCTGGATTCCTTTTCATTAAAGCATTTACCAAAAAAAATGTACCACAGAAAAGCATTCCCTGATTTGCAATATTTGATCAGTTAAATTAGAAAATTGTGATTTTAGAAATGTATATGCCTTGCAAAGCGGTGACAATGACTCCACTCAGTCTAAAGCATAAGTTAACCAGAAAATACTCTCATGGTTTTCATTGCAGAATCGATTCTTCTTCTTCTTCTTCCAGGTAAGGAACCGAATTCAAATTTTGAATGTACAAATGTATAAGGTCCCGCGAAAACTAACGCAATGTTGGACAACACAGAAAGTTTTCTCTTGGCTATTTACAGGATAAAACGTCATACCTGCCAACTTTCACGATTTTTACCCTCTGTCACGATTGCACGATCGTGATCGTGAAAAACCCTCTAAAACACGATTTTGTGAAAATCTACACGAAAATATGATTGTTCCCGATTTTCTATATATGTACAATTAAAACTATTTACAGGATGTTACTGTCTAAATTTTAGCAGAGCATGCCTTCAGGGCAGCTCTGAATCCATCAACTATGTCAGCTGATGTTGCTGATGTTGGCAGTTGGTTCCAGTCTCTAATGGTCCTTGGAAAAAATGATTGTACAAAGGCGTCTGTTGTGGCCCTTTCTTGCAAGAAGCGGTTGTTCTACTTGTGAGTTGTGTAGATTACCAGCCTGTCTACATGTATATATCTTAGGAGATATTTAGCATTTTGAATTGGAGTTTTCATATGGATTTACAAAAAACAAAAGCAACAAATTGCACACATACCGTAAACGGTTTACCTCAATCTTGACTAGTAAATATTTTTATTATTATGACACTGACCTGGGAACAGTATATCTAACTAATTAATATATATGTTCCTGCACTGACAGATTTGTTCATAAGACATAACACCTTCCTGTCCATGTCATTGGAATTATGGGACACGTTCAAACCATGATAAATCACTAAGGGATATATATACTTACTATTTCTTCTTAAGAAGATTGACAAAACAAATCTTGGAGAACATAAACTAACAATTGTCAAGTTTCTCGTGTGTAAACAAACTCTTTTCCGGTTTAGCCCACAGCGCCATCTAGGGGTTCAACCAATAACCAGAGTATGAATTCTAGAAACTAAATGCAACACACTGACAGCAAGGATTTGCATATTTAGACTAACTATACAAATCCTTGCTGATAGGTACATTATTCGACAATTTTGTAAGTTAAATCACTAAATCTTTTGTTTGCAAATCCAGAAATTTCATATTGAAAAAGGGGGAGGGGCTGACTGCCTAACAGTTAGACGTGTCCCTCAAGTCATACTTGATTTGAATTCATCATTAATGGATCAAGCCTCTGTGGAGGGTGGGTCGGAGGGGTCCTGATCCCGAAATCTCAGGCTTAAAAACATGAAATTATTTTATCCCGTCCGGAATTTAAAAAAAAATTAAATCCCGACATCCCTAAATTCGAAAAAAGAAATCCTGGAACCCGAAAGAGTCAATCCCGAAATCCCGAGCTTAACTTGAAGCACCCGATTCCGAAGTCCCGAAAAGAAAGTCCTGCTCCTTCTCTGTGCACTTGAATTTCAGGACATAACACTTTTTTATTAGTATGCTGATGATATGTCAGAATCAATCAAAGGCTTGCAAAATATGTTGATGATGATACTTTATCTGGTTATACTGAGAAAGTTTTGTTTTCTTCTTCTTCTTCTTTAGGTTTCTAGCGATCCTTCAATTATTGAAGATTATTCGCCGGGCGTCGACTATACAATTTATAATTTACACTAATTTAGCACAAAAAATCAAAAATAACAAAATCAAAAAATCAACATAACGTATGTACATTTGAAAAAATAAATTGTGATAAAACTATATACATTTGATAACAGAATAGTTAGGGATAGAATATGGGGATGAGAGCAGATTCTGAGATCATACTCTTGAATCCCTCTACTGTACTGCATGATACTATTTGTTGTGGCAGATGATTCCAATTTATAACTGTTCGAGGATAAAATGAATATTTATAACTGTCTTTAGATGTTTGTATTTGCCTAAATGAGTGTGGATTGCTATGTCTGGTTCTATTGTCAAGTGGGATCAAAAGATTATGTGTAGGAACTGCAACAATTTCCTGAATAATTTTGTAAAAGAAAACAAGTCTGTATCGTAAACGCCTAATTTCGAGTGGGTACCAATTTAGGTCTGTCATCATTTCAGTAACTGAGCTGGTGTTATGGAAGCGGTTGCATGAGAAGCGTGCTGCTCTTCTCTGAACCTTTTCAATTTGTAGAGTTTGTTGTTTTTGATGTGGGTCCCAAATTGTTGAGCAGTACTCTAATTTTGGTCGGACAAGAGCTTTATATGCATGAGCTTTAACTTTCGGTGATGCTATTTTTAGGTTTCTACGAATAAATCCAAGGGACTGGTTTGCTTTTGATGTCATGTTATCTATATGTTTGTCCCATTTTAAATTTGATTGAAGAGTTAGGCCTAAATATTTTGTAGAGTCAACTTTTTCTAAAGAGTGATTGTGTAATTTATAGGTAAAGTCTAAAGGTTTGCGTTTTTGGGTTACACTGAGAATGTTGCACTTATCAGGGTGAAAATGCATGAGCCAGTCCTGCTCCCACCTGCCGGCCGCTTCTAAGTCAGACTGTAATTTAAATGTGTCATCTGTTTTTTTAATTTCCCTATAAATAATGCTGTCATCTGCAAACAATCTTAATGTACTGTGTTCAATATATTCTGCCAAATCATTAATGAAGATTAAAAATAAAATTGGACCAAGCACTGTGCCTTGAGGTACCCCAGATGTTACAGGAATTTTATTTGATGTTTCACCTTCAAGGACTACTGTTTGTGTTCTGTTTGTTAAGAAATCTTGAATCCAATAATATGCATTTTATTTTTTTAGTTAACACTTCAACCGGGCCGCGATGTTTAACGGGATTTCACAGAGTTGCCAATCTCTGTGTATATATGTCTCTGATGAGACCAAGATATCAGTTTATAGCACAGACACTTGTTTCAGAACTTGTTTTTCCTATATTATGGGTCTTTAAAAAAAAAAAAATGTCGAATTTTCAGTACACCCATGCTAAATTTTTTATTTCTAATGGAAATTTCAGTTGTAATTGTAAGCTTGTAGGATTTATGATTCAGAACATTTACAATAAACACGATTTACATCTATTCTGATAAGATTAAAATGTATTTATGTCCGCGGATTTTTTGGTAATTTGTGTGCGTACAGTTTGAATGGGTTTTTTTCCACGATTTTATGATCACCTTGATATCTGCAAGGGATTTTTGTAAGAACGTTAATAATTACTCTAACGAAAAATCGTAGCTTCGTTATCATTATAAGTAACATAATAAAAGTCATTTTATCTACAAACTAAATTCAATCAGCGTACATGAAGTTCATTTCCATCCTGTTACCGCTACTTAAATTGGCAAATAATCTATTATTTCACAGAATGAATATATATAGAAATTTATTCAATTTCTCTTGAAAACCATCTAATTGGCTACGAAAAACAAGCTTAAAATTTTATCTAAACCTTTTCTTAATAACCCAATTTTTTCTTTTGAAAATGGTAACAGGGGAGACAAAATATTGTACCACTTATCAAAATATGTTTCAAGATATTCTTGTATGACAAATATTAAGATTGCATCTTTTAATATGTTGTTCTATAAGTACTGTTTGTTTTGATTTGCTTATGTAGAGGGATGTTTGAATAAGTCACTTTTAACTATACAAATCCTTGCTTTAACATACATTTACTACGAATAAAGAGTATTTTCTATCTGATATCATTTTCAAGTTAACTATCCATGGTGGTCACAGAGTTTATTAATTCAGTGAGAGAGTCTGTATAATATATCAATGACCGCTGGCCCGTGGATCGATTAGTAAAGTGAGAATTGAAAGTAAAAAACAAATACACTTTATTTATAGTTATGAATGTACATACTATACAGATAAGTGCTAAAGGAATTATCCATGTGTTATTAAAATAAATAGAAACCAAAGGGGAATTTTTTGGGAAAAAGTAGGAGCCGGGATAGAAAAACAACTGTCATGTCCCAATGTACCTATGACTTTTGATACCTTTTCTGAAATTCATTAAATCTTTTACAAAAAAATATTGATTTCAATAAAAGAAGATGTGATATGTTTGCAAAAGAGACAGCTCTCCACAAGATACAAAAATGACACAGAAATTAACAACTCAGTATAGGTCACTGTACGGCCCTCAACAATAAGCAAAGCCCATACCCCATAGTCAGCTATAAAAGGCCCCAAAATGACAATGTAAAACAATTAAAACGAGAAAACTAACGGCCTTATCTATATGTACAAAATATGAACGAAAAACAAATATGCAATTTATAGTAATGAATGTACATAATATACATTAAAGCGCTAAAATTATCCATGTGTTATTAAAATTAATAGAAAATACAAAAAAGGGGGAATTTTGGGAAAAAAGGATGAGCCGGGCTAGAAAAGAAGTGTCCTGTCCCAAGGTACCTTTGATACCTTTTCTGAAATTCTCCAGTCATTAAATCTTTTACAAAATTTCATTGATTACAAAAAAAGAAGATGTGGTAGGATTGCCAAAGAGACAGTTCTTCACAAGAGACAAAAATGACACAGAAATTAACAACTATAGGTCACCATACGGCCTTCAACAATGAGCAAAGCTCATACCGCATAGTCAGCTATAAAAGGCCCCGAAATTACAGTGTAAAACAATTCAAACTATAAAACTAACGGCCTTATTTATGTTAAAAATATAGACGAAAAACAAATATGTAACACGTTAACAAACGACAACCACTATTTACAGGCTCCTGACTCGCATGTTCATAATATACTAAATATATGTTCAGTCACAATGTAATTAATGGGAAAAAAAAAATGGGAATTTTTGAAATAAAGAAGAAGGGATAAAAAAGACATTTCCCTGTCCCCAAGTACCTATTCCTGAAATTCTCAAAATATAAAATCTTCCTACAACACTTTACATACTTTCAACCACGCTCTGAATGCCCGTGATTTCGCGGGTGTGTTCTACTATATATTAAAATAAGTAAAACATGTGGAAACAAGAATGTGTCCATATAGTAAACGGATGCCACATCGGCACTATATTTACTAAGTTTCGAGTTGATTGGACTTTAACTTAATCAAAAACTATCTCGACCAAAAGCTTTGACCTGAAGCGGGACAGACGGACGGACGGACGGACGAACTAACGAACGAACGAACGAACAAAACGAACGAACGAACGAACGAACGCACAGATGCACAGACTAGAAAACGTAATGCCTATAAATAGGGCATACAAATTTATTGTTAAAAGTAAATTTAAAAAGTAATGATTTGGCAAAAATAAAATTAGGGTATAGATAAGAGGGAGGCAGGACCTTTTTCGGGACGTCGGGACCGGGTCGTTTTTAAGCTCGGGATTTTTGGAATCCTTGCAGGATCCGGGAATATATTTTTCGATTTCGGGATATGAATTTCTTTAAATTCTGCAATTCGGGATTTCATGTTTTTAAGCCCGGGATGTCAGGATCAGGACTCCTCCGACCTCCCCATAAAATTAGCCTTAGTCGGTCTTAGTTTTTTACACAAGATTCATATCCTACCATTGGTATGTTTATAAGGCTCTCAAAAGAAAGAAAAAAACACTGCTGGATTGTCCGAGGAGCATATTAATATTGTAGCAAAGGAGAAGAATAATTGTGGTCTGAGGCCAGAAACACGAAAATAATTGAAACTAACAGAAAGGAAACAAATATGGAAAAAGGGACAGAGCTATTGATACCTTATACTGAAATTCTCCATCCATAAATTATTTTACAAAAAAATATTCTACAGTTCACAAGCCTTATATGCCCGCGATTTCGCGGGTGTGTTCTAGTATCTTATATTAAGGTATATATTAGGGGGGAGATCTGAGACAAGTGCCTGTGATTTCTAGCCAGTAAAGAGCCCCCTCAGTAAAGATGGGACTGAGATTGAAGTCATAAAACTTTGCTCAGTGCTCGGAGCACAAAAATCATGCTCGAAACATGAAATCCAGCATTTTGATTGGTTGATTTTGGAGTATGAATACAAAAAACTGTCTCGAAAGTTTATGATGACTTCAAGACCAGACCTAATGAAACATGGATTCATATAACGACAAAACATTAGATATTGTAAATCATTTTTGTTATCTGGATGTGCTATTTTATTATACGTGGGTCTTTCAGTTAACATTTCAGTTGAGTATTGGTCAAGTTTGACAGTTCCACTGTGGACAGTTCAACGTACAATGAAGATGTAGATTAGTTTATTTGACACTTATGCATGGATATTAATGGCAAAAGATATGTTAGATATCTGACGAGTATACCCTTATAGTTATTTAAAGAGTTATTCAAGATTTATTATCCGTATAAAAATCATACTTAATGTGCATGTGTTGGAAGGGAGTCAAAATGTCACTAGATTAGACTGAAATTCTACAAAAGTTTTTGAACTGATTGCATGATTCGAAGTTTTGGTTATTCGTAATATGAAGAGCACTGACAGTCTGTTAATGATTTGAATAATTCCGAGACTGCTTATAACTTGTTAGGTCTGTGAACCCAAACAAATTCTAAATAGGTCATCAGAGCTCATTATTCTCAACAGTCAACCTTTAGAGGATCGTCATAGCAATCGATGATTCATATATTTTACAAACTGCAGTTTTTTTACTGATTAATAATTACATTAACACATGTGTTATAGTAGTCTCAGATTAGATGTATGTTTCATTATAATACGTTATTCTGATTGGCTAACTGCACATCACATGTTATTCCGTAAGCAATTGCATTAGACAATAACATTTATCATTCATGATGACACGAGGTCCCACAATAAAGTGCACAGGTGAATTAAATAAAACTTGATAAAAATCGTGTTTTCATGATCCTAGCTAAAAAATGTAATTATAAGTATTGAATGCTTCTTTTTGTAACTTTATAGGGTTGTAAAAGCATTGACCGTGCGTACATTTTTAGAATGAAGCGCTTCCGCGCTTCATACAAAATGTACTTCGGTTACCGCTTTTACACCCCAATAAATTTACAAAAAGAAGCATTCAATTCTTAAATGTTTACGAAAATGTGTTTACTGTTCATCAAGATCAGCTTGCAAAACCCGTTAACAAACACTTTGCTTTATTTTTTATTCCTTTCCACCTAAGGTTCTATAAATGCATGCTGAACTTGATCGATAGCCATAGAATTGTTCAGCATGATTTCACAGGATGATAAGCGACAGTGCTACATTAGTTTCGACATTTCACTGTGGCCGTTGTGGTGTCTCATGCAGGATAACTGGTTTGGCAACTTTTTTTTTTTAGATTTGAATTATGATAAAACAATTATATAAGTGGTATACACGAGATTTTCATGAATTTTTTTTAGAAGATGTTTCGCTATACAGATCATGTCCTCTCACTAAATAATTAAAACTTCGGTCTTGGCATGATTTCAAATCTATCCCATCAAACTTGAAAACACAGAATAGCCCAGACATAGTGAAGTCTGTATCATATCTTGACTTGTATTTATAGAAATTGACAATGAAGGTATAGGTTGAGAATAAGACAACAAAAGGGATGATTTCAGCTTACCAATTGTGAACTTTCCATTTCAATGTATTGCCCGCAAATCCCAACAGCACTTGTATATCAATGAATAAATATCATCTAGTTCATACGTTGTTCCAAGCTTGCGTTTCCTGCACTTTTTCGCTGATAAAGGATTGTACCTGTCCTGAAAAGGAAGCTATTGGCGCAAGGGTTTCAAGGTGTAATAATGAAGTCGTCCTTCGGACGTGTTGTGGACGCAATCTCGAGTTGGATAATCGTTCTTGAATATCTGTGTCACAGATGACCAAGGATACGTTTAATTATTATAAACCAAATCCATATAAAAATATATGTCACCGTGCGGCCTTCAACAGTGGGCAAAACTCTTACCGCTAATAATCTATAAAAAGAATCAAAATGACGAGCGTTAAACTAGACACATGAGAAAACTATCAGCCTTATTTATGCAAAAAGCAATAAACCATATATACAGGCGGATCCAGGGGGCACCCTCCCCCTTTTTAGTGGAAAAAATGATTATATAGGGAATCACTTGAGCATGACTGGAGCGGGTCCCCTTTAGGTCAGACAGCACCCCCTTTTTTATGAAAAGTTCTGGCTCCGCTACTGTAAACGGAAAACAAATATGTATACAGCAACAAACAACAACCACTAAATTACTTAGACACCTGACTTGGGACTTGCACATACCGAACGTAGAGGGGTTAACAAGTTTAACTTTCTGGAATTATGACATCAACGATTTAGATTTATTAGACGAGCGAATTTATAGAAATACTAGTACCATGGGCACACAAATCGACGGGTGCCTCTAATGCAGTGGTGTCTACATTCCAGAGCAGCTAATATCATCCCCACTTGGAAGTTTTGGATTGATACATGCTACTTAGCTTTTAGGCAGCAACCATATATTTGATTTTCTGGAGGGGGGCTATGGTTTTTTTTTCTGTACAAACGTTTTTTTTCGCCTTCGGCGAAGAACAATCTTTTTTTTTAGCGACAAACCGAAAACAAGATTTTTCTTTCAATTTTAGAATTACATATAGTGGCAGCTGAGGATGAAACAAACAATTTTTTTTTCTCAGGGGCCAAAACAAATTATTTTTTTTCATCAAAAACTGGAAACAAACTTTTTTTCCACAAAAAAACCATAGCCCTCCCCAGAAAATCAAATGGTTGCTGCCTTAGATTTTTGTGTTGTGTAGACGATTTTACTTTTTGCCGGTATTTTTTGTCATGACTTTGTCGGCTTCTCGTCGACATATGAGCATTGAATGACCACTTTGTTTATGTTTCCACTTTTTTCCTCCTTCTAATATAGTGTATTTTTTATCTATACGCCAGAAAATAATCTAAATTTCTAAGATCTAATTTATTTTGAAACGTTTTATATGTTTCAAGAATATTATTCTCTCTTCCGATCAAATATGTTGACTAGATAAGATCAGATAAACTTAAGAAATTTTGAAAAGGAGCTGACCATTATTTGAATTTTATTTGATAAAATAGCTGTAAAACATGTCGACAATCTCTACCAGCCATCTTGTGCGCTGTATCTTCTTATACTGGTCCTTTTTTCTAATTGATACTCAAATTTTTTTCTTCCTCTCCACCATCGAGACAAATAAGAGGGAACCATCTTATTTTCAGATTTTGGGCCTGTGAAAAAAGTGGGTCTCATTGGTCTGTAAGCGTGACGCGGGATTGCCGATTTTTTGTAAGCGTGACGCGTGAAAGTCAAATTATTGTGGCGTGAAAACGGGAAATGAGGTCTTTCGGGACCCGGGAAATGACAAAAAAATGAGAATTGCTTACGTACATATTGTAAGCGGGATACGGGAATCTGACGAAACAGTAAGTGGGATCCGGGATCGGAACCCCCCAATGAGACCCCCAAAAAAGGCAGCTTTAAAAAGAGGCAGTGGCTATTTTGCCGACTCGGGTAAACTCTTCATATGAATCAAACATGTAGTTTATTTCACGTTTTCATTCTGACAATGAAGGGTAGTCTTCCGGATCATATCCAATGCCGATGAACAATTTATTTCATTTTAGTTTGAAAAAAAAAAAAATTAGACAGGCAAATAGCAACTCTTTATAAATCGCTATTTTGCTGGAGCCTGTAAAATAACTCTTAAGAGGCTATTATGCCAAAAATAGTAAAAAGCGTTGAAAATATAATTGACAGCGTCTTATCTAAGATTTACGACGGCACTGGTTACGATGAGACTAATAAGTCTATGTGTACAAAATGATAGATAACATTTATTATTGCACATTTTGCGATTCGTGTCACATCATACTGGTTGATAGAGTGATAGAAGGCGTTAATTACCCTTACTATATATCTTTATTCTCAATAAACCATATTACATAGGTATAGAGAAGAAAAATGAATTATGTACAATATTTACAAGAAGACAGAACAAACAAAATAGTTGCTAATACAATATATGAAGTCCATTTCAGCCAGGAGCACATGCACCTGTGTTAATAATCTTTATGAATTTACATAGTTTAATCAATTCTGATTTGTTTTTTGAAGACATAATCTGATTGTATTTGACAATATTTGCATTTTTTAAATAATAATTTGACAGACAATGTTTCCTGTTTTCTTCAAAGTATTTACATTCTAATATATAATGCATTTCATCACCAATATCATTTTTATTACATAGAAGACAAATTCTATTGTTTCTAGTTATATTGTTCCATCTACCCTGTTCAATAGGGAGCTTGTGATTTGTGGTCCTAAATCTACACAAATCAATAGACAATTTGTTCCCAAGAATTTCAAAATAACCTTCTTTTCCCAAAAAATCTTTAAAAAGTTTGTAATTTATTGCTTTTGGCGAGTTTTCAAGTAAAGAATGCCAGACTTGTACATACTGATCTTTAAGTCTAAGTTTGATGAATGAAACTAACCACTTACAATTTATAAAAGATTGCGTTTCCCATACATTTGGGATACCACATTCGTTCAGAATAGTCTTTATTCTGTTTAACCATGAAAAATTCACATTGTCATTAATAGACATGTGATAACACAATTTATATAAAATATATGATAGTTTTGTCTCTTTACCAGAGTTTAATTTCCCCCAAAATGAAATCAATCTAGTTTTTATGTCCAAGTCTATAGGATATCTCCCAAGCTCCCCATAAATCATATAAGAGGGTGTAGATGTTTTCAGACTTAATAGCAATTTACAAAATTTTAGATGTACCCTTTCAATCATGTCGTTATTGCCAATACCCCATACTTCACAACCGTACAGTAGTATTGGCTTTACCATTTTATCAAATAAATCCAGCTGACTACATATAGAAAGATTATGTAGTCGACCTAGTCTTAACACTTCGTACAGAGCCTTGGTAGCTTTTTCTACATTAAACTGTTTTGTTTTATTAAAATTGCCTGTTCTTGTTAGAACTATTCCTAAGTAGTTAAATTCATCAACAATATCAAGTTTTTTGCCATTAAATAAAAATTGAAAATCACATGATGGTCGTCTCCTTGAAAAAACCACGACCTTTGTTTTATCAACATTAACTTTTAGCTTCCATACATCTGTGTAATCTTGGAAACAATCTAAAAGTTTTTGGAGTTGAGTTTCTGATTCGGCCATCAAAACAGTATCATCAGCGTACAAAATGATAAAAAGTTTTAAAAAAATGTCAAGTTTTTCCTCAAGCTCTTTTGACACTGATTTTAGGCCCTCTAGGTTACAATTTTGCAAAAAAGAATCAAGATCATTTAAAAATAAAGAAAAAAGAAAAGGCGATAAATTTTCACCTTGTCTAACCCCGTTACTACATGGGAAGAAATCAGATAAGGCATTGTTATATGAAATACATGACTTTGTACCTTGATACATATTTACAATTACATTATACATACATCCATTCATATTATTTAAAAGCATTTTGTACCACAGTGCATCTCGCCAAATCGTGTCAAAAGCCTTTTCGAAATCGACGAATGCACAAAATAGTTTTTTCTTTTTTAGTTTTAAAATTTCAAACAATGTATGAATCACAAATAAATTATCGGTTGTTGAATAACCCTTTCTAAAACCACATTGGTTTTCGTTTAAAATCATGAATTCTTCAGAGAAAAGATTTAGTCTCTCGCATAAAATTGCGGTGAAAAGTTTCCCCATACAACTCAAAATGGTAATTGGTCTAAAATTTTTGGGGTCCAACTTGTTACCTTTATTTTTATAAACAGGCTTAATGTAACCAACTAGCCAACTGTCAGGTATAATACCAGTGCGAAATATAACGTTAAATAATTTTTCGTAAAATTCAATGAATAAACTAGCTGTAGACTTGATATATTCATTTATTATACGATCATCCCCAAATGCTTTATCATTTTCAGGTTTTTGATGCCCTTAAGAATTTCGTCTTTAGAAATTCTTCTGTTTAGATTCTCATTAAGCCTATCGACATCATTCGGGTTTAGAGTTGGAATATTGGTATTTTCTTCAATTTCTGGGGCGGTGTTCAGATTTTTGAAAAAAATCGAATAATTTGTTGATAGGGATGTCAGGTTGGGCTCTCTTTTTTCTACTGTTAAGTAATTTCCAATACTCTTTCGAGTTATTGGATCTCAATGTGTTTATTTTTTTCGCCATTTTCTTTCTATGAGCAATAATTGCTTTATCTAAAGTTTTACCCAATCTAATTAAAAACCGATCTCTCATCGCTCCTGTTTCTGTTAGATCTCCCACGCGACATATCAGAAACAGGAGCGATGAGAGATCGGTTTTTAATTAGATTGTTAATTACCCTCCTTGTCTTCGGTGTTTTAAAATAGTAAAAGGAAAAAAGATCGCCGATAAATGTTATTGGGTCCTACCATGAACTACAGACACTTCGTCGAACCATGGACCATTTTTTGCAAGTTTATAGAGAATATATTACAAATCAAATGCCAGCAATAATAAAGTCACGGCAGTGTTGTATTTGCACCAAAAATTAAAAAAAAATGTTTTCCGCTGTTGCGCGAGTGCTCCTTGTTGACCCCCAATAAATATCTCACCAAACTCGAGGGACATTTTTCAGGAGGGGGGCATGTATGATTTTTATTATCCTGTTGTTACTTTTTCGCAAACGTTTATTTTCATTCAGTTCACAACGATAATTCTGCATTGTCTCGCATTTTTGGCCACATGGTTCTCTCTTGGCCAAAGATTTACTTAAAAAAGGGGGTGGTTTTCTGAGTCATAAATTGTTGTTTCGCGCACAGTGCAAGCATTTTTAACTCTTTTCAGCGCTATCAATAAACACATTTTTTTTTCATAAATCTAACTACTATGAGGTGTGGAAAAAAATCTCAAGTTATTTTTCAACTGTCTGACCAATTTTTTTTATCAACTAGCATAGGGATCAGAATAGTATGTTTTTTTTTTTTAGAAAATAACCATACCTCCGCCCTTTAATATGAAGATAAATGTTCGTTTCCTTAGTACCTAGCCAAAAAATTCATATTCAAAATTAGATGCGGATCCAGGATTTTAAAAGGGAAACCCGGCCGGGCCCCCAGAACTAAGCAACGTTTATATAGTGGGACATCTAAAAAGTTTAGATATCATAGCTCCTTTAGTAGGGCCGGGCCCCCTATCCAACAAAATTCTCCACTAAAATTGCTCCTCCCCCCATATCCCAGCCAATATGACTTGCCATCTCCTTTAAAAAAAATCCCTCTGAGTCTCACAAGAGATTAGCTGTCTTATTCAACACTGGTGTAAATTAATTTATAAGATCATAAGTTTGAAACTCGAGTTTCTAAAACTTCAAATATTTATATACTAATTTCGTGTTATGAAAACAAGGGTGCTGAACTCATCCCTATACACATTGATTTGACCCAGATTCTCGCCTGAAAACATCAAAAGAAATCATTCGCGAGAAATCGTGGGAAGTAATCATCGTTCCTTTGATGTGTACCACGTGACCTTGTCAGTTTCCCCATGCGAAGTTCATCAATTTCGTGCACTTTTAGTCGAATCAGCTGATGAAGAGTGTGAGACAGGGACACACTCATAAGGTGCACACGCGTTGTCGCGCAAACAATTATTATTATGCATTATTATGTGAACAGTCCAGGAAAGAGTAACCAAAGATCACAAAAACTTTCAAGCATGGACAGTTATTTGTCCACAGTTGGTCTGTGGAGAAAACCTATTGCCCGTGATGGGTTTTGTTTGTTTCGAGCAACTTCTGAACAGGTGAGTTTACAAATGTAGTTTCTGTTGCAGAAACTGCACTTATGAAAATATTTTTAAAATTGCTTTAATTTATATGATGTTTTTGAATTATTATGTCTGCATTTTCACAGTAAGATATTTCTTTTGCATGAAACGGCAAATGTAAATTATAAATCAGCTATTTGTTATTCGTTTATTTCGCCGTTGCATTTCGTATGCATTTCATATTGTTGCTTAGTTCGTACAGGAACATATATAGTATAAAGAATACATACAGCAATAGTCTTGACATCAAGATAAACCATTGATACATGTATCAAGAATCCATTCAATACTATGAGTCCCAGTGTTACTTTTTATTCCTTATTTTCTGATATCGGAAAGATTTTTAGATAATTGTGGATATTAGGAATTCAATTATTGTTATATAAAAAGTTCTCTTTTTTGTTCTATTTTTTTTTTAAGATGAAAGCAATGATTTCTTGACATCAGAAAAATCATTATAAATGAGATTAGATATCTGTTTTATGATGTGAAATGGAGTTTTTCATGTTTTCTAGTATCAAGAATTTGAATTTCAGATGTATATTTAAAAAAAAATAGATATATAATTGTAGGAAAATCAGTTTTTGATATAAAAAAAGAAATTTGAAAAAAGGCAGGACTTTTGAGTAAAAAATAAAAAGTCTGGACAAAATTTTTCATCCTAGCCCAACCCCCCTTCACCCCATTAAAATCAAATGGTAGCTCCCTTAAATGTGTTTAACTTAATTGCATAATTTTACTTAAATAATCTATACACTCTTAATTAAAGTTATGAAAATATATTTTTAGGTATACATGACACAGGCTCATTATGAAAAACTATACAATCTATCGAAAGAGTTTTTCTACAGACTTGAAGGAATAGACCAGGATTATGTAAGTTTTCATGAAACGTGTAAGCTCAGTCATGGAATAGAATTTTAAATATGATTTACAAATACAGATTTATTGATTTTGATTTACATTTTTAGCTCACCTGACCGTCATCCGTAAACTTTTACAAAAATCTTCTCCTCTGAAACTACTAGGCCAAATTTAACTTGGCCACAATCATCCTTGGAGTATATAGTTTAAAAAATGTGTCCGATGACCTGGCCATCAAACCAAGATGGCCACCATGGCTAAAAATAGAACACAGGGGTAAAATGTATATTTTGGCTTACATCTTTAAAACCAAAGCATTTAGAGCAAATCTGACATGGGTCAAATTGTTGATTAGGTCAAGATCTATTTGCCCTGAAATTTTCAGACGAATCGGACAACCTGTTGTTAGGTTGCTGTCCCTGAATTGGTAATTTTAAGGAAATTTTACAGTTTTTGGTTATTATCTTGAATGCTATCATAGATAGAGATAAACTGTAAACAGCAATAAAGTTCAGCAAAATAAGACCTACAAATAAGACCTACAAATAAGTCAACATGACCAAAATTTTAGTCAACCCCTTGAGGAGTTATTGCCCTTTATAGTCAAGTTTAACAACTTTTTCGTCATTTTTTTGTAACTTGTACAAAAATCTTCTTCTCTGAAACTACTGGGCCAAAGTTAAACTAACTTGGCCACAATCATAATTGTGGTATATAGTTTTAAAAAATGTGAGAGCCTCTAGTCTATTACATTTTAATTTCTATCTGACACAGTTCATATGTAATTGAATTTAAAAATTTCATTGGATATAAAGCAGTTTGACAAACATTTATTTTGATCTTTAAGTAGCTTACTTTTCATAAAAAATTTTACAAGTTAAAATAGAACCTGATTAAGATGTTCAGATGATTTTTACAGAGTTATCTCCCTGTAGTGTTATGTACATGTATCATCTTGAAGTTCATCCTGAAATAAAATTATTTTGAGTAACCTCCCCTTATAAATCAAAGTATTTCATTTGTTATCAACATACATATATGGACAAGAAAACAATCATATATATACATTTTTCCATTTCCATAAAAAGTCTTGCAAATATATTTTATTTTTGCATTAGAATTAGCACAATTCCATAATCCAGACTGATCAATTTCAGGCTTTTTTTTCCATTGAATGGAATACACTCTCATTGCCTTTCTGACATTATTGTGTAGATAAATTTGTGATTAAATATTAATTTGTTTTACTAATTACAGGTATGGACAGAATCTGATGCTATGTTTTCTTTGTCTGTTATATGCAGGTAATTATTAAAAGCCCTTACAGGAACCCATAAATATCCATGATATCCTTCTCTTGATAATGTGAAGAAAACAAAATATCTGGATTTTCTTTCTATTGCTGTTGTGAAGAAAATGAATTCCAGATTGCCTGGAAGATGTGATTTATACATATTATGTCCCAATTAAACTAAAATTAGACAACTAGAGGTGATTTTGGAATATGATTGGGAAATTTTTAACCCCCTTTTGAAATGATGTGCAAATGTATTACAAGGCTTAATTTAGATTTTGTATGCCTTGGCGGCTAGACGAAGTGGGAATAAAGTATTGCTCTTGACAGTCTGTCCTTCCGTCTGCACTCAACCTTTAGTTGGCCTCACAATGCTATGAACAAAAACTCGGACATAGTATATAGATGTGCAGCGAGTCACTTGCTGTTCTAGAGTTGTGCCCCTTTGAAACTTGAAAAATTACAAATTGTTTTGTTTTTGCACTTTAAATTAAGAATGCCTGATTTGGAGTTTATAAAACTCAAATACAACAGAACTTGTCAGAAAGATTATTTCATTGAAATAAAAAGTATGGAAAAAACACACAGCACAAACAGATATATATCATAATACAGATTGTAGATTTTATTTCTCTTGAAAGCATGAAGTCAAATTAAATCCCACAAACTTGTTGGAATGAAGATGGCAAAATGTTGTACAGTATAGATCCATTAGTTAATTATTTCCATTGTTCTATTTCAGACATAATTTTTTAGTATATGAAGTACCTGGATGTCCACCATATTTAGCTATAGATAATTGTTTTTCAGAAAATGTAAGTTATGATGATTATTTCGAGAAATGTTTTACATGTTTATCTAATTTCTATAAACTACTAGCATGCATATAAAAAAAAGATGTGGTATGATTGCAAATAAGATAACTCTCTACAAGAAACCAAAATGACACAGAAATTAACAACTGCAGGTCACTGTACGACCTTCAACAATGAGCAAAGCCAATACCGCATAGTCAGCTATAAAAGTCCCCAAAATGACAATGCAAAACAATTCAAACGAGCAAACAAACAGCCTTATTTATGTAACTGGTCAAAATCTAAACATGTGTGTCTGTTTCTCAAAAGGACATCAATAAGGTCTTCAAAAGATAAGATTGGCTTTAATTGCCTTCGTCATCATATAAGCAGTCTCATTTGGAGGGGGTGGAGGTCTGATCCCTAAAATCCCACTTTAATGTTTTGTCAGATTTTGGAATCCTGCTTATTATTGGAATAATAACACTTGTAATTTCATGTGTCCCACCAGTTTCTTTTCCTGTATTCCCCACAACTGTTGTGGGATTTTATTTTAAGTGTGATTTGTGAAAGTCATATTGTTGAACAATATGACTTTCACAAATCACACTTAAAATAATCAAACAAGATCTCAATGATTATGTAACCCACCTTATAGTTTGAACCTTAATTTGACCCAGAATAAAAAAGGACATGGTAATAACTGCCTCTGAGACAACTATTCATCAGAGTTCAAATGTTTGAAGTTGAAAGCAATTATAGGTCTGACTATGCCCTCAACAATGAGAAAAAACAATACCATATAGTCCAGTTATAAAAGGCCGGCCATGAAAAATCAGCCTGGTATATGAAAAGTTAATAAATCTAAAAGCGACTTGCATAGATCTGCCATGTTTTCTGTATTTTCTACTTCATCTTGTAGAGATGATATAAAGAAGTAAGTAATACAAGTTGACAATAAATATGTATCCATAAACATGCTAAATATGACTTAAAAATTTCAAAATAAAAATAAACATCCATTTTGATTAACATATAGTTTAACTTCCTCAATTAATAATCAGACGTCAAGCAGTTTCAATTGATGCAAAAACTTTTTTTCAGGTTATGCTATGTAGAATAGATGCCACACACCTAGAAAGTGTTTTTCCCAAGTCATATGTAAAAGAATTAGCTTTATGTCAGTGTAAGTTGATTACAAAATTAAGATACTTTAAAATGGCATTTAAATAGTTACTGATAAAAGAGTATGGTTCAATCATTAATGAAAGTGAAATGGTGAAACAATAAGTTGCTTTTATCAGACAATTTGGTTCAATTTTGTCAAAATAGGCTAAGAAACAACACCAGTGAATTATCAACTTCAAAGTGAATAATACGACCTCATTGAATGAGTATTCCTGTGACCAACAATTTTAACCTCGTAGCTAGAGATGTGATTAACATGTATTCAGCTATTCAATGAAAAAAGAATGTCAACATTTGGTTGACTAATTCAAGCCACACAAAAAAAATCATTCTTATGCAGGTAAAAACAATGATAAACATACTTTTCAACTCACAATGTGTAGTGTACTTCTCTGAAAGGCAAGTAAAACCAATTGTTAAAAATGCTGATCATGAATAGTACAAAATTTTTATTATGCCCCTTATGCCCCACCTCTGATAGTAGAGGGGCATTATGTTTTCTGGTCTGTGCGTCCGTTCGTTCGTCCGTCTGTTTGTTCGTCCGTCTGTCCCGCTTCAGGTTAAAGTTTTTGGTCAAGGTAGTTTTTGATGAAGTTGAAGTCCAATCAACTTGAAACTTAGTACACATGTTCCTTATGATATGATCTTTCTAATTTTAAAGCCAAATTAAACTTGTGACCCCAATTTCACGGTCCACTGAACATAGAAAATGAAAGTGCATGTTTCAGGTTAAAGTTTTTGGTCAAGGTAGTTTTTGATGAAGTTGAAGTCCAATCAACTTGAAACTTAGTACACATGTTCCCTATGATATTATCTTTCTAATTTTAATGCCTAATTATATTTTTTATCCAATTTTACGGTCCATTGAACATGGAAAATGATAGTGCGAGTGGGGCATCCGTGTACTTTGGACACATTCTTGTTTATTATTACGTTAAACATTTCTTGGTTATCTCTTTTGGGCAAATTGTTAAACAAGGTCATTACCCCATTCATTTTATTAACAGAATGCACATTTATACCCAGAGGCATATAATTCTCAAACCTTGACACACATGTAGACTTCATGTGTTGATCTCCAGGTACTGCCAATGTATATGTGTTCCACCTAACAGAAGTACCAGTGGAAACTTTGTTATAAACAATGTCATAATACCTGTACCTGTTGGAGCAAATATTCTATACTATTTATTCTGTTAGGAACATCTACTGTAATATTTATTCTTGTGGGAAAAAAATCCAGAATATTTTTTTCCATTTGGAACTTTATCTATGAAGGAACTTCTATTTTGTGACAGTACTTTTGTAAAGCAAAATTATATCCGGGTGAAATTTGATCCGGTGGAAAAAATGTCACAGTAGTTATTTTTTTATCCGGAGGAAAATATTTCCCTAGGAAAAAATCTACCTATGAAATACCATGTCTGGAAAAAAAATACTGTGACAAATTATCCCCAGAATAAAATATCACAGAGGAAGAAATAAACCATTACACTATTCGATTATGTTTGATGTTGAGTTGCAGTCTTGAAATAAAATTGAGAAAGGAAATGGGGAATGTGTCAAAGCGACACCAACCCGACCATAGAGAAGACAACAGCCGAAGTCCACCAATGCAGTGGCGGATCCAGGGGGGTTTCCGGGGTTTGGAACCCCCCCTTTTTTTTGGCAGATCAATGCATTTGAATGGGAGCATATAGTTATAACCCCCCCTTTACTCTGTGTCGGGACCCCCCCTTTTTAAAATGGCTGAATCCGCGCCTGCAATGGGTCTTCAATGTAGCGAGAAACTCCTGCACCAGGAGGTGGTCTTCAGCTGGCCCCTTAAAAAATATGTATACTAGTACAGTGATAATGGACGTCATACTAAACTCTGAATTATACACAAGAAACTAAAAGTAAAAATCATACAAGACTGACAAAGGCCAGAGGCTCCTGATTTGGGACAGGTGCAATATTGAGGCGGGGTTAAACATGTTTATGAGATCTCAACCCTCTCTCTATACCTCTAGCAAATGTAGAAAAGTAAACGCATAACAATACACACATTAAAATTCAGTTCAAGAGAAGTCCAATGTCAGAAGATGTAACAAAAGAAAATAAACAAAATGACAATAATACATCAATAACAACAGACTACTAGCAGTTAACTGACATGCCAGCTCCAGACCCCAATTAAACTGATTGAAAGATTATGTCTTCATCATATGAATATCAGGCACCCCCCCCCCCCCCCCCCCCCCCCGTTAGGGGTTTAGTATCATACTATCATAAAATATGAGAAGAACATAACCCGTGTCATGCCAACAACTGTTTTCTAAATAAATGTGTTTAGTTCCGATGCAAAGACCCTATAAGTGAATCAATATTAAAGCCAAAATGTGCAATCTTTAATGACCTCACAACAGTATCGTAACTATATCCCTTCTCAATAAGTCTGTTTAAAGGTTTTGTAAGCTTTTGAGGTGAATACTGACATTTTTGTGCTTTTTAAAGAATATTACCATAAAAGATTGGATGTGAAATACCTGAACGTATAAGATGTCTGCACGTTGAGTTATATTTACGAATTATTTCCTTCAATACTGATGATAAAATTTAGTAAATGTTTTGACTAGTTTGTGATATCGAAAACCCTGGTGTAATAATTTTTCAGTAATACATAAATTTCTCTCGCTAAAATCTAATACATTGTTACATACACGAACAACGAATTGTACAAGTTGAGACATATAAACACCATAAGATGGTGATAAAGAAACGTCACCATCTAAAAATGTATAATTAACGATAGGAAATGAAAAATCATCTCTTTTATCATAAATTATTGTATTAAGCTTCCCGTTAATGATGTAGATATCAAGATCGAGGAAAGGGCAGTGGTCTTTGCTAGTATTAGCTTTATTTAAAGTAAGTTCAACAGGATAAATTTCTTTAGTATACATACTGAAGTCGTCATTATTGAGAGCCAATATATCATCCAAATATCTAAAAGTATTGTTAAATTTTTGTATCAAATGTTGTTTCGATGGGTCTTTGCTAATTTTAGTCATAAATTGTAACTCCTATTAATACAAAAACAGGTCCGCAATAAGTGGTGCACAGTTAGTCCCCATTGGAATTCCAATAACTTGACGATATACGGAATCTCCAAAGCGAACAAAAATGTTATCAAGTAAAAATTCAAGCGCAGATATAGTATCAAAGCATGTCCAATTGACATAGTTCTTTTGTTTATTGCTACTAAAAAATGACCTGAAAGAGTTTGAACATATGTACTCGCATTCTGACTTTTTAAATGCCCAGTTAATTAGGGATGTGAATATTTTCTTAATAAGAATATGAGGCAAAGTGGTATATAGGGTAGAAAAATCAAAACTATGAACAGATTCAAAATCACCAATATATGCATGCAATTTATCAAGTACTTCCAATGAGTTTTTGACACTCCAAAAGTAATTAATTCCACTATTTTCAAAGGCCTTATTTGAACAATTTATTATCAGGTTTTTAGCTCACCTGGCCAAATGGGCTTTTACCATCACTTAGCGTCAAGCGTCCGTCGTCGTCGTCTGTCATCGTTAACTTTTACAAAAATCTTCTCCTCTGAAACTACTGGGCCAAATTTAACCACATTTTGCCACAATCATCATTGGGGTATCTAGTTAAAAAAATGTGTCAGGTGACCCAGCCAACCAACCATGATGGCCGCCATGGCTAAAAATAGAACATAGGGGTAAAATGTATGCCTTATAACTCTGAAACTGAAGCATTTAGAGCAAATCTGACATAAATAAAATTGTTTATCAGGGCAAGATCTATCTTCCCTGAAATTTTCAGATGAATTAGACAAACGGTTGTTGGGTTGTTGCCCCTGAATTGGCAATTTTAAGGCAATTTTGCTGTTTTTGGTAATTATCTTGAATATTATTATAGATTGATATAACAGCAATAATGTTCAGCAAAGTAAGATCTACAAATAAGTCAACATGACCAAAATGGTCAGTTGACCCCTTAAGGAGTTATTGCCCTTTATCATGTTTATAGTCATCTTTACCAATTTTTCGTAAATTTTTATTATCTTATAAAAAAATCTTCTCCCCTGAAACTACTGGGTAAAATTTAACCAAACTAAGCCACTATTATTATTAAAGTATCTAATTTAAAAAATGTGTCGACCCGGCCAACCAACCAAGATGGCCGCCATGGTGAAAAACAGAACATGGGGGTGAAATGTAGATTTTGGCTTATAACTCTGAAACCAAAGCATTTAGAGCAAATCTGACAAGGGGTTAAATTGTTAATCAAGTCAATATCTATCTGCCCTGAAAATTTTAGATGAATTGGACAACTGGGGTTGTTGCCCCCCATTGATATTTTTTAAAGAAATTTTGCTGTTTTGGGTTATTATCTTGAAAACTATTAAAGATAGAGATAAACTGTAAACAGAAATAATGTTCAGCAAGTAAGATCTAAAACTAAGTCAACATGACCAAAATGGCCATGCAAGTTATTTATAGATAGAGAAAATTGTATATAGAGAAAATTGTATTCAGTAGCAAGAATGTAGAAGATCTACAAACACGTCACCATCACCAAAACACAATTTTGTCATGAACCCATCTGTGTCCTTTGTTTAATATGCACATACATTGTAGACCAAGGTGCGCGACACAGGCTCTTTAGAGCCTCTAGTTTATTGTACCAAGTGTACTAGCAAGTAGAATAGATATATTGTACATCACCTTAATGTATAAGAGTGTGATTTTCCTACACAAAATGTTTATAGTAAAATTCACTACATATGATTGCTGACCTAGTTAAATTTACTACAATTGATTACTGATCTAGTTTTCATGTAATAATTTTGTGATTATACATCCTGTTAAATAATTACACAATATGACATAGTTTTGTTTTATCTTTAATCTTGATGACATTGTTAATTGAATGATGACAATAATTAACAGATGAAAATATAATCCTGGGAAAATTTGTTCTCATTCACAATTCTCACAGTTGCTTCATTGGGGATGGGCAATATTGCAGGAAGTCAAAGGTCAATGTCACATGATAATTTGGCAAAGTTTAAGTTTCTTGGATATTATCTTTTTAAGCATCCAGGCCATCTGTACTGAAGTAAGTTTTGTTCTTGTCTTTTGATAAAAAGGAAATCATTGAAAAATTTGATACTTTTTGACAAAACTGTTTCTACCTCTACAAGTCCATAAAGCATTTATGTCGGGGGTTCAAATTAGTGTAGGTTCGAGGTCTGTGACCTTTCTTTTCTAAGAGAGGAAGGTTCATTTTTAAATTACCAAATTCAAGGACCTAGTAATTTTTAACTTTATGCTGATGTCTTATAC